>NC_056739.1:1819661895-1819711895 GCF_019279795.1 Protopterus annectens
ACAGCCCTGTACCCATTTGAAAGTCAGAATTAGCACGTGGACAGAGTTGGTCCCATTGTTACCGTTCTACCTGTGTTTACAGATGCAGGGGTTTGCCCACCTCTGACCGGCTTGATATCGTTACAAGTGCTTTATTGTGACCATGTTCATTCATATATATATATATATAAATATACAGATATATATATATATATATATATATATATATATATATATATATATTTACCTCCCTATATCTGACGGGCATTATTCTGGCCATCACATAAAATTAGCTGTCCTTGCATGGCCTGGACTCAGAAACAGACACACCTTAGTCACCGGTTTGACCACTACACCATCCGTGGTACAGTCCACATGGATAGTAGCTAGGATATATGACTTCACTACAGGTATTCAACAGTTCAATATTAGTACTATTAACTTGAAATGCAGACAGAATCAGAGCATATGTATTAATACTTATTTTCTGAAGTAAAAGACGTCTATTACTCTTAATTATTGTCATTATTCATTCAGTGTAATTCACTACCTTTCCTCCAAAGGTCACTGGTTTTAGGGGGGATTAAGAGGCTGGCCAGTTATTGTGCGAATGTTCTGACCATTGGTAGGGTTGCCACCTTTTCATATGGCCAGGATGGGATATATTCGGGACACACCAGATTTTTCAGGCCAATACATACCCATGGTCAGTACAGGGTTTAGAACTTTACTTATTTTCCTAGATGAGAGCTTATTCTTGTAGCAGTTAAGTTGCTTATTCTGTTTCTTGTAAGATTTACATATTTTACATACAGAAATAAGTGTTGTATGCAACTGTTACATGAAATATGGTACATAATTATTTCCTACAATCACAGGACATTTGCCATTGTATTATTTTTGGTCAGGACACACTTACCCAAACAGGGACTGTCCCTCACAAAGTGGGACAGGAGGTACCCTGCTTACGTCAGCGCCTTAATCACCCTATATCCAACTGCCACTATGCGAATGTGCAAAGTATATATTCTTGATAATGCATGTGGGGAGCCATGCATCATGGTCAGGTGTTTAATCCCAGGTAGTAGGTTCTGCATGACCGACTGGAGGCTGAGCAGTCTCGTGAACAACTACTGCACATACAACTTGTGTCCAGATGTCTACAGGACTGGGCACTGTGTCATGACACCAAGTCTGATGTTTACACAAGATACTTATCCCATGAGGGATATCCAAAAATTGAACAGGGCAATAAACTTCAATATTTTTGGATTTACGAAAATGTGATAGGGTTATACATGCAAGGGATACATAGTTTGCAATCCTGAGACTGCCTAGGGTGAGACTGCCTACTAGATATGAGTAGTGGTCGCTATGTGCAGATATGGCTGCTCCAAGCTAGCAGCCCGAGTATGGCTGGATTTAGTGGATTGCATTCTGCTTGCTGAGCACACTCAAGCAAATATGCAATCTGTGGCTACCACTACACCCATACAGTATAAGAAGGAATCAGTACTGCAAAACTAAACAAGGATATACATTTTGAGCCGCAAGAGCAGGAGCACACTCAAGCAAATCTGCAGTCTGCGGCTACCACTCCACCCATACAGTATAAGAAGGAATCAGTACGGCAAAACCAAACAAGGATATACATTTTGAGCCTCAAGAGCAGGAGCACACTCAAGCAAATCTGCAGTCTGCGGCTACCACTCCACCCATACAGTATAAGAAGGAATCAGTACTGCAAACTAAACAAGGATATACATTTTGAGACTCAAGAGCAGGAGCACACTCAAGCAAATCTGCAATCTGTGGCTACCACTACACCCATAGAGTATAAGAAGGAATCAGTACAGCAAAACTAAACAAGGATATACATTTTGAGCCTCAAGAGCAGGGTCAGTCCACCCAGACTTTCTACTTGTATTTTTTATGAGAGTGAAGCTATTACATTAGCAGTATTTCTTAGTAGTTCTCAGCGTGCTAATAAAACTGACTGTTGTAGCCTTGTGTCTCGCCCCCCAGCTAGTGCAGTAATTCTAACTGTCCAATAGACAGTATACATTTAGTTCGGATCCCTGTGACTAAATTAACCACCAAGCAGCCCTCACAGTTCTTTCTGCCTTAGTTTGTATCACTTGGAGGCCCACCTGTTTATTTTCATCTCTATACATTCCCCTTCATTGCTAATGTATCTCCCTACTCTAATCTGTGCACAAACTGGTTACTAATCAGCAAGTCAATGTGAAGACACACTCCAAACCTTAATAAAGTTTGCTGTCTCTTCTCTCCTTCACTTTACAGGTAGTTTGAATTCTTACTTACCCCCTCTGAGGCCTTCACTGATAGTTTTCCACTGATTGCCTCTTTGGTTTCTTTGCATTCCACCTGGTTTACACCCCTTGTGTTATCTACCTCTCCCAATATTAAGTATATATTACAATCCTGCTGAGCATGGAGCCATCTTTAAATTTCTAGTCTCTCACAAGGACACAAGTGCTCTTCAGCAATTGCATTCTGCTTGCTGGTAAGCCATTAGAACTCAGGAATTTGTTTAAAGTGTTCAGATTTGTAAAGTAATACTTACTTTTTACTCTTGTCTTGGTGGGCTCTGCCCCACTCCATTCGCCCTCGCTAATGCTTGGGCTCTCTCCTCTCCCCTGACCCCTATTCCCTCCCGCTCCCATTACCACTACATTTATAGTAATCACAGCCACACCCACAGCTCACCCTCACATCACCTCCTCCAATCACAGCTCCTTAAGTCAGATCACATTATACCACACCAACGTGCTCCACAAAAAATGCTCCCAATCATTCTCATTTCCATTAGGCATTTTTTACATCACCCACACTACTTACCCATCCACATATAGTGCAACCCTATAATTCCTATTCAGACCCCCACCTAGTACCATCTTAAACTTTATAACCATGACTATCACACAACTAAGTCTAGTCTGTCTTCTCATAATTCTTTATAAAACCACAAGTTATCACTCTAGCAATATACCTAAACTTAGTAGCACAACACTACATTATGCACTCTTATATACAGACACCACACATTATAATAATATCTGTCCACAATTGTTCAAGAACTACATAATGGACAAATTCAGAACTAAACACATATGCTCTCATTCCTGCTCTAACAAAATACAATACTTTCTCACACTCCTCACCAAACTCCAACATCTGTATCACCATTTTAACACCAGGCTCACCATAAGTGGGGATATCCACCCTAACCCAGGCCCAAATCCATCCTGTCCAACACAAACTGCTCCAACACAAATGTCAGAACATAACACCCCCACCATCTTCATCCCTGGGCAAATCAACAACTGCAGCAAAACCAACCATCTTTTAATGCTAAATATTAATATTAGAAGTATCAAAAATAAAATACCTGAACTCCAGGCCACAATATTCCCCAGACATAGTTGTTTTAACAGAAACCTGGCTAAATAAAAACATAGCTAACTCAGAAGTTCTCCCTACCGGCTACAATATCATTAGACAAGACAGACCACTTTGCAAAGGGGGTGGAACTGCCTTACTGTATAAGTCCAACTTAACTGTATGTCAATTACCAAACACCCACCCCTCCCCCAATAATTGGGACATACTTATCTCACAACTTCAACTTCACTCTAAAAAGGTCATTGCCACAATTGTGATCTGTAGTCTACCTGGTAATACACCTGCTAGCCTTGAAGACTTCTTATCCTGGTGTTATTCCACATACTCACAAGTAACCCTTATTCTGGGGGATTTCAACCTAGATTGGTTCACCTGCATATCGGAACCACCAAGTAATCTAATAAATATCCATGGCTACCAGCAGCTAGTCCAAATTCCAACTAGAAATGATAAAAAAATCTAAAAAGGAATCCATCCTTGACTGGGTCCTAACTAACAACCCCACATTGTACCCCCCACGCAGGCAGTCTCCCGGACACCTTAAGTGGCCACAATATAATATACTTTATACGTAGTAGAACAAGCATATGCAAAACCACTAACTATATATCCACTAGAAACACAAAAATCTTCTCTCCTGAGGTTCTCAATACTTTACTCTGTAACTGTGACTGAACCACCCTAAAAACCCTCCCACTTGACCAGGCTGTAGCATATTTCAATAAAACATTTCTACAACACCTAGACACTGTCGCTCCATTGCGCAAAATCAAGGTTAGTACCTCTACAAACCCCTGTCTCAGTAAAAAAACCAAACAAATCCTCAAGTCCAGAGACACTGCCTGGTTTTACTATCAAAAAACAAAGAAACACAAAGCCTAACTAAGTACCAAGAACTGTGCAACTGTGCAAAAAAATGCATTAGGCTGGACAAAAAATCCTACTACATGACATTACAAACTAAATACCAACACAACCCCCAAACATTTTGGAAAAATTTAAATCAGCTTCTAAAACTCACCCAAAAGGCTACTCCCAAACCAACCACCCCTAATACTAAAGTTCCCATTGAAACACAATTCATCTCCCACTTTGTGAACTCAATTCTATCCTTAGTCTCACAGGACAGTTCATTCCTCACTATCCCCTCAACTCAAATAACACTAATACAAGCTTTACCCTCAAAACAGTTTCCACCACTTCAATCAAAAGCATGCTCTCCAAACTAAAAACCTCATCAATAGCAGCCAACCTACTCCCCAGCTATTTCTTGAAACTCACAACAGATGCTATTGCTATCCCAATCTCCACTCTCATAAATAGATCAGTTGTTGAAAACTATGTGCCCAAACTCTGGAAAATATCCTATGTTACACTCATACATAAAGGTGGGACTTCCACTGAACACAGGAAGAATGCAGAGTCCCTGTAATCACAACTACGCAGGTGAAAGCTGCAGTCTCTAAAGCCAAAAACACAGCATCCATGAGACCGGACAACATCCCAGGCTGCATTTTACATGAACTTCAGAATGAAGTGGCTCCTCACTTAAGCACCATGTTCAAGAATAGCCTCGCATCAGGCTTTGTGCCCACTGAATGGTGCACAGCAACAGTTATCCCATTCCACAAAGGGGGAGTCACCACTGATCCTGGGAACTATAGACCTATTAGCCTGATTAGCCTGGTCTGCAAGGCTATGGAACGTATCATCATGGAACTCATAAACAAAGACATTGGTAACCTCCAAACTCTGGATCCCACCCAGTTCGGGTTTGTGAAATGCAGATCATGCCTCCTGAACCTGACTTCTTTGAAGCAGTCTCCAAAGCCGTAGATGAGGGTAAGGTGGTTCACACAGCCTATCTTGACCTCGCCAAGGCTTTCAACATCATCCCCATTCTGTAATTATAGCTAAACTCAATAAACTAGACATAAATCCCTACGTCACAAGATGGGTTGCCAACTGGCTCACTGACAGAACCCACACTGTAAAAGCTGCAGACTCCAAATCTGACCTCAAACCAGTGACAAGTGGAGTACCACAGGGTTCCGTCCTGGGACCGCTCCTGTTTGGTATCAACTTCTCTGAAGTACAGGCTAACACAGAAGGCCTCTGGCTAACAAAGTTTGCAGATGACTGCAAACTAGGAGCCATAGTCAAGTCCTCAAATGATGTGAACATCCTACAGAAGGGCCTCTCTGAGACAGATGCCTGGTGTCAGAGCCACGGCCTCAAGCTCAATGCCAAAAAGTGCAGTGTCATCCCCTTTGGTAAAAACTCTGTACCCATTAACTACCACATAGGCAGCAATCTACTTAACACCGAATGCGTGATAAGAGACCTTGGGACCCAGGTGGACAGTAGTCTCTTCTTTGATAGTCACATCGCCACAGTAGTCAGGAAGTCCTTCTACGTGGCACGCCTCATCATAAAAGGGTTCTCATCCAGGAAAAAAGAGGTCATCGTTCCCCTCTACTCGACACTCATTAGACCCATTATAGAGTACAACGCCCCTTTTGGAATGTACCTCACAAGACATCTGCAGCAGCTGGAAAGGCCACAGAAGTACCTCACAAAGAGGATTACTGGACTCAAACAAATGCCCTACACTGACCGTCTCAAAAAACTCCAGCTTTACTCCATAGCATATCGCCTACTCCGAGGTGATCTCTGCCTAATATATAAAGCTGTGTCAAACCCAGAGCTGTTGGACATGCTACACTTAAAGAAATCCCAATCCCCCCGAGCTACATGCTCTAGGGACCTAAACCTTGTCACCACAATAAACAGGACATGCTGGAGGGATAGATTCCTATCCCAGAGACTTCCCATACTCTGGAACAGGCTACCCATCTATGTCAAGCAAAGTTCTTCATTAGCACTCTTCAAGAAAAATCTTGATGAGTGGATGGGAAATAGGAAATACACCCCGGGGATCACTTCTGTGTCTCTGCTCAACAGTGGCACAGGAAAATAACTTTCTTGGGTGGCGTAAGCCAGAGAACCTTGTTGGCTAGGTTTACGTAGGCCCTTGGGCCGATAGCCTAGTACCTACCTATGAACCTATGAACCTATGAACCTATGAACCCATTGCTTTACTCTCCCCCCTGGCCAAAATCCTAGAAAAATGCATCCATACCCAGATGCTAAAATATCTCCTAGACAGCAACATCCTGTCACCTACTCAGCATGATTTCAAACCCATTGCTTTACTCTCCCCCCTGGCTAAAATCCTAGAAAAATGCATCCATACCCAGATGCTAAAATATTTCCTAGACAGCAACATCCTGTCACCTACTCAGCATGGTTTCAGACCTGCCCATAGTACCACTACAGCCCTCCTCTGCTTCACAGACATAGTAAACTATCTCAAAAATGAAGGCCTGCAGGTGAAAACTCTTTTTTTTTGGATATCTCCAAAGCATTTGACACAGTCTCGCACCAAATCCTGCTAAACAAACTAAACCAGTATCACCTATCAAATTACACTCTTACCTGGTTCCAAAGCTACTTAACTGACAGGTACCAAGCTGTGAAATGGGAAAATTCTCTCTCTCCTCAGCTGCCCATAACTATAGGAGTCCCACAGGGTTCTATCTTAGGACCACTACTATTCACAATCTTCACAAATGACCTCCATATCTCCACACAGCATGCATCTATCATTCAATATGCAGATGACACTACCTTAATCTGTGCTGCACAAAACATTCCCACCCTCCTGCAAACAACTCAACTAGCATTCGCTGACGTTGAAAATTACCTAACCAAAGCCCAACTTATCCTCAATCCAAAGAAAACTCAGCTTATGATTATAACCAGTTCTAACAAAAACATTGATAACAGTCAATTCACTATCTACTCCACAAATGCTACTCCAATCGCTCTAGTGGCACAGGCTAAGCTATTGGGAATAACCATAGACTCCCACCTAAACTTTGATAGTCATCTCAACTTAACTATTAAAAAAGTACATGCCAAACTGGGATCACTCTACTGTATCAAACCATTTCTTACCAACAACACAAGATCAGCCATTGCTCGCTCCCAACTTCTATTCACCCTACTCTATGCATCTCCCATTCTGATTAATCTCAACAAAACTGAACTAAGCAAAATGGAAGCCTGCTATAACAGAATTGCCCACTTTGCTGCAAATTACTCATATAGAACTCATCACTGTACTGCTCTGAAACAGCTCCACTGGCTTGAACTGCCCAACCTTCTAACCTACAATCAGCTCTGCCTCTGGCATTCTATCCATTACCTCCCCAATAAGTGTCCTGCCCTCAAAAACCTAGTACAACATCACTCAGCCAAAAGGCCTCTTAGATCATCAAGCAAACTACTACTAGAAGTCACCAACAGCTACAATAGCTTTGGAGATGCATGATATAGTAGTTCTGTGGCTAAAGAATGGAACTCTGTCCCCACTAGCATTCAAAACACATCATCCAAAGCCTCCTTTAAAGACCTCATCAGGCAACATCTCAAGCAAAGTTGGCAGTTCCATGATTTCTCCCCAGGCTAGTGAAAGCGGATAAGGTACACATGCTAAACCTAGAGTACTTGATTAAGATTGAAAACTATTCTCACAAACACTGGCTAATCTACAATGTATGTACTGTACCTGTGTACTATGTATGTATTCTACCTATGTTCCAAACTTCAGCTGTACACCGCAAATCTATTAAGTACCTTTATTTTTAAATTAATATTTTTTTCTTTGTTCTCTCCACTGTAACTGTTGATGTGCTGCATACCACTGTAAAAACTTGTCTTTTGTAATTTGTGTGTATACTGATCATGTCTAAATGTATCTGTAATTTTTCTATGTGGAGCTTTTCTCCCCAGGCCTCTGCTGAAAAAGGGCCTTTTCGGCTCAGTCAGACACCCCCAGTTACAAATGTAAAATAAAAATACATAAATAAATTCACTAGGTCATATAAATATGGGGAGATTCCTCAAGATTGGAGACATGCCCTTATTAAACCTGTCTTTAAGGGAAAGGGGAGTAGGACAAACCCAGAATTATATAGACCTTTAAGTCTACTTTCATGCTGTGGAAAAATAATGGAGAAGGTAATACTGGATAAGTTATTGTCAGAACTGTATATGTTGGGACTTGAAACCAGATATCAGCATGTATATGTTGAAAATAGATCTAGTACCACCTGTAACATGATGTTCCATAACAATATAATAACAGCTATGAATAAAAAAATGTACTGTGATGTGTTTAATATAGATTTAACTTCAGCATTTGACAGGGTCATGCACAAAACACTGATCAATAAATTAGTGCAACTAGGCATTGATGTGCTGTTGATAAGACAGATAGCTGCATGGCTGGAGAACTGTAAAAAGGGAAAGAATTTAAGTATGACATGGCAAGTATCACGCACCAACTGAACAGGTGAAATCCTTGGTTACAGTCAAGGTGTCCCACAGGGCTCTGTACTAGGCCCTTACTTGTTTAGATTGTATCTTTCAGACCTTACTTTTTCATCTGAGGTGTTCTATAGTCTATATGCTGGCGATCTGAAATTGGGTAAACTGATTACAAGTGTTACAGATAAGGCATGTCTGAAAAATAATTTGACTAAATTGATCATTTGGACACAGGAGAATAATATGTTGATAAATACATCAGAAACTAAGCATATGAGATTTGGGAGACATAAACTGAAAGGTGAATATTTAATACAGCACACAGTGATTGGAACTGTAGATTCATTTAAGGACCTGGGTACATGGGTAGATTCAGATATGAGTTTTTCTAATCATATCGGCCTAAGATAAGGTTTATGGATGTGGTGAGAGAGGACATGCAGGTGGTTGGTGTGACAGAGCACGATGCAGAGGGCAGAAAGAAATGGAAACAGTTGATCTGCTGTGGCGACCCCTAACGGGAGCAGCCGAAAGAAGAAGAAGAAGAAGAAGATCAACCAATTGGCTAATGATAGTTATAGAACTATATGTTGTATAAAAAGATTTATAAAGTCTAGGAAATCAAACATAATGAAGTCATTGTTTATTAGTTACATTAGACCCAAACTTGAATATGGAATAACAATATGGAAACCCTATAGGAAAACAAGCATGAATAAACGGAAAGAGTACAGCAGAAATATACTAAGGGCATCCATGGATGTGAAAATCTAAGTTATTATGAAAGACTAAAATATCTGAACTTGTACAGTGTCTCTTACAGATATTTAAGAGGAGATCTTATTCAGGTATATAGGGCATTTAGGGATAACTACCTCTGGGAATATTTGGGGTTATCAAAAAGTACTAGAGAATTGTCAGATAACCTATGTAGATGCTTCTATAGGAATGAGAAGTGTACTAATTGGTTCTCTGACAGAGTAGCTGATGCTTGGAACAGACTACCAAATTACATTAAAGCAAGTACTAGTTTAGATATTTTTAAGAACAGCCTGGACATTTATTATGGGAATAAGTGTTTTGTCATATTGGCAAGCTAGAAGGGCTTTAATGCCCATGCTTGAAATATTTGTATGTATGTATGTATGTATGTATGTATGTGAACCTCTTAATGCAAGAAATCTGGACAAAGCCCAACAAAATGGGGGGACAAAGGCACAAAAATAGGGACAGATGTTAAATATTGCTCTTATAAACTTAGAAAGTTGCTAGAATAACAGGGTTTATTTTAGCATACATTTTCTGAAGGATATGAAGTCTGAAACTCAAATGTATGTCATTATTTACTGACTTCAGTCCTTAGATCACCCCAGTAATTTGCCAGAAACCCACAAATTTTATGAGGAAGAGACCACAGATATGAGCCAAAAATCTGGATATTCTGCAAAAATCTGGACAGTTGAGAGGTATCTCAGTTGGTGCCTAAGGAGCATAAAATCTTACTTTTACTGCTACTTAGGAACCATTAGGAGCACCTGACTGGGGAGTTATAAAGCAATTAAGACAAGGAGTATCACTGTTAGAAGAGTATAGAAGAGTACAGAAGAGGAAACAGATCAACAAAAATACTTAGAAAGATAGAGAACAGATCAGAATCATCCACTATCACAGATAACAAACTAAAAATTTCAGCACAGGTGGAAAAACTTACAAGATATGCAGATAAATAAAAAGGAAAAGTACAAAATAAGCAATTTATTGATGACCCAAAAAAAGTTTTATAGACAATTGGGAAACAAGGTAAAAGAAATTGAAAGACCACCAAAAAAAGAAGAAATACATTTTGGAGAAGTATCTATGAAGATCCTGTGGAACATAAAGATGCTACATGGATAGAAGAAGTAAAAGAAAGAATAAGAAGTTTAAAGGTACAGGATATGAAATGGGATGAAGTAACAGCCAGAGAGATTGAAACAATGTTAAGAAAAGCCTCTAATTGGAAAACCCCAGGCCCAGATGCAGTATCTAACTTCTGGTTAAAAGTATTAACATATTTGCATGAAGATTTAGGCATTTGTAAGAACTATTTATATGTTTACTCCAAATGGACACCAGCCTGGCTAACAACAGAAAAAAACAATGCTCCTAATTAAGAGTGAACCTGCAAGCTACCCTAAAAATTATAGACCAATAACTTGCCTTCTGACAAAGTATAAACTATAAACTAGAATTGATGCCTACAGAGTTTATAGTCATTTTGAAGAAAACTCAATTATGGCAAAGAACAAAAGGGCAATAAAAGAAAGTCATATGGAACAAATGATCATTTGTTGTTAAATAAAATTATAGTGGAGAACTGTAAAAAGGGAAAGAATTTAAGTATGGCATGGACGGATTACAAAAAAGCATTTCATCGTATCTCACATTCCTGGATAAAAGAGTGCTTACAAATGTATAAGATATACTCTACACTTATCGACTACATTAAAGTGACCATGGAACAGTGGCAGACCACTTTGCAATTAAGCCATGATAAAGGACAAATTATTATTCAAGGAATAAAAATTCAAAGGGAGATATTCCAGGGTGACTCTCTGCCACAGCTGCTATTCTCCCTTGCCCTTAACCCATTTAGCTGTCTACTTAACAGCTTAGACCATGGCTATAATTTGGCTCCTAGAAAACAACAAAGTGCAAAGACTTCTCGTCTTCTCTTTGTTGATGATTTAAAACTGAATAGCTCACCAGATGAGGAACTGAAAGCACAACTGCAAGTTGTCAAAACTTTTTCAGATGACATAAGAAGGTAATTTGGTCTTGATTAATGTGCAAAAGCAACCTTTAAAGCAGAAAACTGCAGCACCAAGAAAACATCAGTTTGGGACAAGAATGTGATATAAAAGTACTTAAGCAAGAGGGAGTATATAAATATTTGGGAACTGATGAAGGATCAACAATAAAACATGAACAGATGCAAATAAAACTTAGTAAGGAATACTTTAGAAGACTTAAATTAATCCTGAAAACAGCATTGACATCTAGGAACAAAATCCAAGCTATAAACCAGTTTGCTCTTCCTGTCCTAACTTACAGTTTTGGAGTGATTGCCTGGCCCCACAACATGTTGGATAGATTAGATAGGAAAACAAGAAGGATGCTTCATTCTCACCAAATGACTTATAGAAATCAGTGCATACCAAAATGATATATTCTCAGTTCTGAAGGAGGGATGGGCCTCCTTGAAAATGATTACATGCATAGAACTGCAAATCTGGGACTCCACACATACCTGCTGACCTCACAAGATCCAAATGTAGTGAAAGTGTTAAAGCATGAGGAGAATAAATCTAAGATGGCTTCCCTATTTAGTCTACAGAAACATATTGGTGTCAAGCAGGAATGGAAATTAAACCACAAGTAGATAAAACTCAGGCAGCAACCAAATGTGCCATAAAACAAAAGAAATAATATAAGGTGAAGGACCAGATGAGAAGGCAAGAAATGTGGAAAAGTTATAAATATATTTGCAAGTATAGAAAACTTTTGGAAGAACCTCATGTTGATCAGGAATGAATACAGGAATGGTTAAGGAGAGGCAAATTCAAACCAAGAGATGAAAGGTTAATATTGGTGGCACAAGATAGTGGGCTACGCACACATTTTTACAAAGTTCATTGAACATGTGGGAGAAACAGACAAATCTAGGCTTTGTAAAACAGAATTGGAAACTGTTGCACACCTCATTGATGGTTGTGACATAATAATGGCAGAAAGACTGTATACTGAATGGCATAATAATGTGGCAAAACTGTTGCATTGAGGATTGTGCAAACATTATCGTACTGAAGTGGCTGAAAAACACTGGAAATAAGAGCCACAAAGCACCATAGAAAAGGATGAAGTCTACATCACATGGGATCACACATTACCAACAGTAAGACAGATGTTAGAAAACCAGATACAGTGGTCCAGGAAAAGTAGACAAAAGTAGCATTGGTCACTCAAATTGCCACACCCAGTGACTACAATGTCTTGCATACAGAGAGACAAAAAGTCATAAAATATCAGGATTTACAGGCAGAAGTGAGAGCAATGTGGAAGAAAGATACCCAGACAGTTACAGTAGTAGTAGGAGCAACAGATCTTATAAAAAGAATCTACAATCATATTTAAATATGTTACCAATACATGTAAATCCATATGAATTGCAGAAGGAGTCATTACTGAGCACATTATGGGTACTGCGAAGAGCACTTCTGGCTGACATCAAAGATTGAAACAATGCAAATTTCATGAACTTTAATAGTACTTTGGCTTAGGAATGGGACCTATTCCCGTTGTGGTATTAGAAACCCAAAAGACTTGGAGAAGTTAAAAAAGGGACTTCCATGTGCACCTCCAGTATAAAATGGGTGCCTGGCACAGTCTTGCCAGGATGTTATCTGAGGCAACTGGTATACCCCACTCTGGTGAGCAGTTTGAGCACCACTACAGCTATCTGTGGAAGTGCCATCCTGACCTTCTATGCTGGTGGGAAGAAAAGGTAAGAGCAAGGGTCCCTGAGATGTATTATAAATATGCAGATTTTATCTGTGCCTCTTTTATTTGCCTTACAGTTCTATGGTTTATTGGTTAACATTAATTTAATGTCTTCTGTATTTATTTGCCATCTCTTGCAACTCAGGTGAAAATCTCAGAGAAATTCCTCTTGATACAGAGAAAAATATAGCAGCTCTCCAGCTAATTAGGCAGGTCTATATCATATGAGCGAATTGCACAAATTGCGAACGTTCATAATATCGAAGGTACTGGACCTCGAACTTCCTATTGAGGGGGGCTGTGCCCCTTGCTAAATATATATTCCAACTCTGAGATTGCACTACAGTGAGGAAAGGAAAAATATCCCATTATTCACTGTACCGTGATCTCAGAAAAAGCACTTCGAGGTCCAGTACGTTCGATATTATGAGCATTTGCAATTAGTGCGATTCGCTCATATGATATAATTCCAATTAGACGTGTATGATTTTTTGTCTTGCTATTATCATCTGTAATATTGCTGCCATTTAGCTGTGACAACTGCCAGGGTTTGTATAAATAACTGTACAATAGTTTTATTACTTTGTTAAAGTGTTGCAGCTTACCTATTACAAGTGCTATGCTTTTCCTAGGTATCCGTGAGAGTTATCCAGTAAATTATTATAACATTTAAGCTTAGGTCTGATTGATGGCATAATAAGCCATAACATATTCATGTACAGGTATCATTTATTCGATCATTAGAACACTCCTTGTAAATAGACACACACACACACACACACACACACACACACACACACACACACACTCAAAGAACACACACATGTTGAAGGTTTATACTCAGCAGATATTTGTAGTGAGATGACCAACTCTGTCTACTTGCGGTGCATGTTATTCAGAGTCTGAAATATTGGGCAGTCATTATTTCCCTGGGATATGAACACTGCCCACCCCATGGTATACTTTCTGGGGTTGGTGGGAATGTTTTATGGGGTGGATGTGAACATGTTTTGGTGTTCTGATGGGGAGATGGTCCTAATGTGGGATGAGTTGTGGGGGACAATGTTTGGGGAGGTGGTGTGTGGGTCCTGAGTTGGGTGGTGGGTGTGGGTCCCTTGGCAGTATGTTGTCCATGCTTACAGCCAAAGTATGTCCCTGTTGTTCTTATTTTCTCCTGGCATAACACTGCTTGTCTACAGCCATGTTAAGTGGGATGAGATGTACTATGTAACACTGCAGTGTCTGCAGAGCAGCTGCTGTTAGCTTTGTCTGAGCAACATAAGTGCTTCTGTCATCACGGTATGAAACAATGCCAATACATGCAAGTTGAGTTGCACATCTGTTTTTAATGTGTATGTTCTCATGGCATATTTCTCAGCATGTCCCTTGCAGGGGATCCACAGGGCCAGTATTCTAATCTCTCTTAGTCCACTCTGTTATTCACCTCACGCTAATTATTTTTGCTTTTACAGTCCCTGTATCGTCTTATCTATTAGTGTTCCCCCTCCTGAAGTGGATGCCTAGAATCTACACTTTTGTATTACAAGATCACAACCAAAGCAACCAGCCAGTTTGAACTCTCTAACGACCACAGAGTATGTTCTTCCCCATATTGTACCGCATCATTGTTCATTCAACTTAAGTACTTTAACCTTAACTGAATAGTGGCGCACACACCATCTGGGACGTTACAGAGCAGATTTACCTCTTCCTATACCCCAAATAGTTTTTTAACTCTAGTTAAGCGCTTTCACTCACTTTAATGTAGCTGATAAAGCTCATGTACATTAAAGTGAGTGAAAATGCTTAACTAAAGTTACTTTGGCAGTCCTGAGGTGGAATTAATTGTCTCTATTTCTTTGTTTTGGTGCTTTTTTTATCTTGTTTTGGTCAAATGATGAAGCTCATGTATATTAAAGTGAGTGAAAGCGCTTAACTAAAGTTACTTTTGCAGTCCTGCGGTGGAATTTATTGTCCCTATTTCTTTGTTTTGGTGCTTTTTTTATCTTGTTTTGGTCGAGTATTTGTGATTTTTAGTTTTTTAACTCTGTCTCAGGTATTTTTCCAATATAACCCTATTTGCTAGGCAGACAAGCTAATAGACAGTCTTCTAGTTTATTCAGTTCTAGATTAACTTGATTAGCATACTTGCTGGCACTGATCTGGTGCACAATGAGGTAACTGATAGTTTTTCATTGCTGCCTGGTCTTGCCTCGTTTTTCAACCCACTCCGTTCACCCTTGCTTTACTTGGGCTCACTCTGTTCCTCTACCCTACCCCGAAATCCCACTCAGCCCCACTATCCCTACACTTATGCTCCAATAACTCCACCCCCTCCTTTATGCCAACCTATCATAATCCCTCCACCATCCTTCCTTCCATTTAGAATCCTAGCCACTTCCCTCCTTAATATACTTCCATCCTCCACTATACCAACCTATCTCTATTGTTCAGTTCTCCTTCCAATTTAACATACATCTCACTTACTATATAATATAAATATTCTCTTCCCAGCTCTACCATCTCCCTTTCACATTACCCTACCTAGCTATCAGCGTTAACTTCTCTTTATTTTACCATAACCTCTCCACATTATTACAACTTTTTCTCTCTCATCATCATCTCCTTTTGGCTTATCCCGGTTAGGGGTCAGCACAGTGGAATAACAGTCTACAGATCTATTGGCAGTGGAGTTTTACAGTGTCAAGTTGCCAGCCCACCGCCCATCCTTCCAGAGAAGGCACACACATGCACACACTCACACCTAGGGGCAATTTTTAGAGTGTCCAATTCACCTACAGCATGTCTTTGGGATGTGGGAGAAAACCGGAGCACCTGGAGGAAACCCATGTGACCACAGGGAGGACATGCAGACTCCACACAGAAGGCACCCCAGCTGAGAATTGAACCAGAGAACCTCGTGTACTGATACTAAACTGTAAACCCCACATACCTGCAATTCTTCTAACCATACTTTCATTTAGCACACTCATACTCTCTATCTCACTTCTTACCATGCTTCTCATATCTCTAGTGCACCTCACTGTTCTAAACTCTCTCTCCTTGTCCCCCAGTTTATCAACTAGCTCTACCACCTCTACTTCCTCACCTGTTCAATCTAACAGCAATACAGACAGACATCTCTCCTAGCCTCTATAAACTAAATCCCCTCTACCAATACAAAGCAAAATCTATCTCTTTAACATGTAAAAAACAGTTTAATCTACTAAACATTACTACTACATATTTTCAAACAACCCTCACCAAACCTATCACTAACCAAAAGCTATTATGTTACTCATTTATAGTTTCTAACACACTGTTATAAGGCAACATGCAGCCCAATCCAGGTCTCACTACAACCAGTCGGTCCTCTCACACTTCCTGATTAGCAGCAATTCCCACAAATCATTATACAGGGTAATCCTAAATCTCCAAAGTATTCATAATAACATTTTAGACTTTCATGCGTGGATCACTCACCAACAACCAGACATTATTGCCACTGCCAAGCAATGGCTAAAACCTTATATTAAAGGCACCAAAATCCCCCCCCCCAGGCTTTCAAACAATAAGACCTAGCAGGTCCCACAAAAAGGAGGTGGTGTAGCTCTTCTCTTTCCTAACACCTACAATATAGTTCCATGTACTAATCCTGTTCCACAGTTCTCTAATGCTGATATTCTCACATTTTTCCTAAAAATTTATGACTGTAAAAACTGTGTATCATAGTTCTTTACATACCCACTGGCGACAATATACCCATATTCGAAGGTATTCGAGCCTTAATTTCTACTAATAATAAAAATGAAATTACCATCCCAGGCAAAGTAAATATCAGCTGGCTAGAGTTCAGCTCCAACAGGCCTTCTTCAAATATTAGTCACTTCAACTGAATCCAACTCATTCATTCCCCAACCAGACCTAACAGAGACAATGACAATGGATCCATTTTAGACTGGATTCTGGTCACTGACCCTAACAAAATATCCTCAGCTGGTACTCTGCCAAACACCCTCACTGATCTCCTCCCAGCCTTTATAAACTGTTCTCCCCCCTCCAGGTAAAATCAACATCAATATAAACAAATATGGAAATTGGCTAAATTTAATCCACTGACTTTCATCAATATTCTAAAAAAGACAAATTGGCATATACTAAGAACCCTCTCACTACATTCATGGATATACTAAACAGCCTCACACCTGTTTGTGTACAGAGGATCAAAACAAACCCTGCCCCATGACTAACCAAGCTAATAGACTTCTCTTCCATGCCAGAGACAAATTATGGAAGCTATCACAAGAAAATAAAAACACTCCAGAACTGTTAAAGTTAGACCAGGTAAAAGAACTAGTAAAAAAAGATGAAAAAGAACATTACTTAAAACTGCAGTTTAATCACAAGCAGACCCCCCAAAATTCTGAAATTCCATTACATCACTACTAAATCCAGGCACAAAAAACAACCTATATCCATATCCTGATAAATCACCTCAAGAAATAGCCTCTCTCTTTAATTCTTTTTTTATCAACAGCTGATACCACAGCTAACTTCCCACAAGTAAACTATACCACAAGCAACACTTCTCCATCAAAACTATCCTCTTACTCACCCTCCTCTACTCCCATCCATTATACCCAAAACCCCCATCCACTCTACATCCACTTTCCCTCTAAATCCATTGCCAATTACCACAATAAAGAGACTACTTCTAAAGCTCAAACCTTGCTCTAATGCTCCTGAAGACATATCCTCAGAGTATCTAAATATTGCTACAGATGCCATTGTCTACCCTATAAGTATACTTTTCAATAGATCCAACCAAGAAACCTGTGCCCCTAAAACCTGGAAAAAGCATTTATTCTCCCTCTTCACAAATGTGGCAACAATACTGACATTACAAACTTCTGACCTATCACCATGTTCTCTCCTGTCTCTAAGATCTTGGAAAATGCATACATATTCAACTCCTTCACTTTCTTCTTTATAACCAAATCACATCACCCATACAACATGGATTTAGACCAGGCCATAGTACAACAACTGCCATTATTTCTTTTATGGGCACAGTCAATAGAGACCGGGATGCTGGCAAAATTGTCTCCACCCTCTTCCTAGACCTATCAAAAGCATTCAGCAATGTTTCTCACCCTTTAATTCCAACCCAACTCTCTAATATTGCCCTTTCCCACCCTACACTCAACTGGTTCTCAAGTTACTTAACTGACAGACAACAAGCTGTCAAATGGCATAACTCCATCTCCCCATTTCTTAACACCTCTACCGGGGTTTTCAAAGGCTCCACACTTGGACCTCTCTTATTCAGAATTTTCATTAACAATTTCCATTCATCTTTGTCTCAAGGATCTGTTGTTCAACACACAGAGGACGCAACTATTGTCCGTTCTGCTGACTCCATTTCTGACCTACAACAATCAACCTAAATGGACTTCTCCTCCACTGGATCCTGTATGTACAATAACCATCTAGCCCTGAACCCAAATAAAACCAAAATCATACTATTCACCCCTAAGAAAAGAACTCCCTTAAATAAAACCCAGTTCACTATCTATTTTCAAAGTAAGGCAATTATCAAAGTTGTTAACTACACAAAACTCCTAGGAGTCACTATGGATGAACACATGAAATTTGATCTGCACATACAACATGCCATTTGCAAACCTCGCCAAAAACTTTGAATTCTATATAGGCATAATCACCTCCTAAGCCCCTCCACGAAACAAACCCTCACTTCTACTTACCCACCCTCACTTGTCTACAGTGCCCCTCTCCTAACTAACCTCCAATCCTCCTTAAAAGCTAAGCCTGAGACATGTTACAACAAAACTAGAAAATTTGCGACAAACGTTAAATACTCTACCCATCACCGTGCTGCTCTACACTCCATGAAATGGCTGGAACTACCACATATTCTCTCCTATTTGCAACTAACTATAACTCATAAAATGCTCTTTAAACCCTCACACTATCCTGTGTGTGTGTGTGTGTGTGTGTGTGTGAGTCTGTGTGTGTGTGTGTGTGTGTGTGTGTGTGTGTGTGTGCACGCACGCGTGTGTGTGTGTGTGTGTGTGTGTGTGTGTGTGTGTGTGTGTGTGTGTGTGTGTGTTCCCATGCTTACTCTACGATACACCTATTCCCTTCCTATTTCACGTAATAAATATAGATATACACACATTGCTAGACACTGCAGACCATTTTCTTTGACTTTCAGTCTTTCTCATAGGGTTGCTATGTAGCATATGTGCATGCATTTGGGAGTATACCTCCTACCTGCAGGTGCCTACCTGCTACTTGCTCTCTATATGTCTTAATGGCATTTCAGGCCATGGCTGTGAGAAACAATATCTGATACATGAGGCATTCATTTCCATGGGCAAGGGATTTGGTTAGTGGCAGCTTGGGCTGTGAAATTAGACCTATTTAATTGCCAATTACCTTTGGGCTGCATTGTACTACTCAAGATCTCAGTGGTAACCTTAGAGTAATTTCTGTAGATGTGTTTCTGGATCCCAGCCCCAATATGAATACAGAAATTGAATCCCATGAAAAAAGTTGTGATAAATGAAAAGATTTGCATCAATTACTTGATAATCATTTTCAGTATGCCTGTTTATCAGTTTACTGTACACTGTTAAGATAAATATATACACATATACATCACAAAGTAACACAAAAAACATGTATGTGTTTGTGGGTGTGTGTCTGTGTGTGTGTATCTATTTCTCTCTGTATTTATATATATATATATATATATATATATATATATATATATATAGGTTTGTATGTATATATAGAGAGACAGATAGACACACACACACACACACACACACACACACACACACACACACACACACACACACACACACACACACACACACTCACATACACACACATGCATCTATTTATTCATATTTATGCACATACTACCAGATGGCCTTTTCTTTACATACATACTGAATTTTAATTTATATATCTTATTTCAAGAATGATGAACAAAATGTCTACCTCATGTAATGCTCAAGATGGCTTGTTTTATGTTTACATTTCTGTTGGGAGGAAGGAAGCCTTAACTGCTGTCATTTTTTTGTAAAGAATCTCTTACTGGTGTTAGTGTATTTATGAATATTGATATTACATTACCTATGCAGAAATATTTTAAAACCATTACTATAGTCCCATGGATCTAATGTTTCTTTTAGTCAAGGTCTATAGATACAGCAACAATTATTCTGTCATTGTACCAGACATGTTGATTTTGCAGTGCATAATTAAACATTCTCAAAGTTCAGTATGCAAGGAAGAAGCCTGCCATTAAACTATGGTTTAAAGCAATTACTATACCTGTAGCAGCTAACGCTCTAAGCTTATTTGTAAATAGCCTCAGTGTTCATGATGGGTTTAGATCTGAAAGTGCATTATCCTAACTAATCATAGGGTTCAGCAGTGCATACAAAGAGGTCATTCCTCTTATTTCACCTCTAATCCCTGGCTCTGCACATTTCATGGTTTTATTTACTCTGAGCATTATGTGTCTGCAGATGGATTAACAGAAAAAAAAGCAGTGCTGTATCTATCATAGTTCACATTTTCAGACCACCTGCATGTTCTTCCTGCACACTGTCATAACTGCATGTTTTATCGTCTTTGTATTCTAAAAGACCTGCCATAATGGCATATCCGTAGTATTACCAGATAAAATGAATCAATGGCTCGTGGAACAAATAGGGATATAACAACAACGTTTGTTAGCTGCTGTAGCAAACTGATGGTAGTAAAGCATTTCCTTAACAGCACATGGAAAATGAAACCAGCAATAACACCAGCATTTAAACCTTGTAAATGACTTTGCCTGATGATTGCACTTGGCAAATGGCCTGTACATCAACTAATTGTGGAAAGTATATACGCAGAGGTTGTTTTAAAAATTAAGGGGGGACAAAGATGGAGAAATGTTGAGAAATTAAACATAACAAGCACTTTAGGAAACATATCAGTGCTTTGCTTCTTCATACAGAGTATTGTTCATCTTTGGATATTAGTCGTTTTACCAATAATTATTCCAAATGCAATCCACCTCATCTAATGATCTGATGCTGCAATCAGATAATGAATTTTATTTACTAAGAGTGATATGGTACATTTCACATCGCCATAACATTTTATGGTTTTAATGATAGTCTTAAAACAATATACCTGTCTTCTTTCCATGTCCATGTTTTTGCTGCATGTATTTCCTGGTTTATCATTTTACATAGCTATAACCTTTTCAATCTGTGCAGCATTTTTCGTTCTTGTTTACCTTTTAGAAAATTATTAAAAAACTTGAAAGATTATTATTGGATGAGAACATAACTTCGTTTTTATGTAGCATCTGTCAGTGCCAGTATAAATAACAAAACCTATTAATAATGAGTCACATATTGGATGGGTCAAAGCAGTCATACTGTTGGAATGGAAAATGGGCAGTCTTGAAACTAAGAAGAATTTATCTGTTGTCATAGTCAGCTTGCTACATGTATCTTACCTGTCAGGCAAACCACTGAACCACAACCAGAGGTTAAGCTGATTTGCTGTGGTTAAGCTCAAAATCTTCACTATGCACAAATATGATTCTAATTTATGTACTTTCAAAATAGAAATATGTCCTAGTACAGAGATCTGAAGTCATCAAGCTCTACTTTGTAAAGTGCTTTATGAAATGTCCTTGAAACATTGGATCTGCAGTGACATTATGAGGATATGAAAGTATAAAATGGTGATAGCAGAAGATGATTTTACAATCAATGTAATATGCCAGTTTTACCCTATCCTAGAATTCTGATGGATACAGGGCTGTACTGCATTGTAAAAAGCCTTTCTTTGCCCCTTCCACTTTGCCTTACTTTTTATTATTTTTACTTTCTTCTACAGATTCTTTACATTTTCTTCTCACTTCCTATTTGTTTATTCTTTCCATAGTGTACCTCTCTCTGCCTCCTGCCTTTCCCTCTCTCCAAACCTTGTAAACTGCAATAAGGAAACATAGTGAAATACCTTACGAATCACAGGTCACTGTGTTTCTTTGTTGTTGATTTGTGGTTCGAAGAAGCATGATACAAAAGTTGTCAATGCTGCGTCATAGCACTCAGTTCTCCAGTTTGTTTCTTGGTGACACTGCCCTCCACTCAGGGTGTTAATTAGCTCCCTGTGTCTTCCTGTACTTTTGCCAGAGGTTCTGGTTTCCTCTCACATCCCAGACACATGTGGGCAGTTGGACTAGCTAATGTGGTATGTGAGTGAGTGTGTGTGTGTGTGTGTGTGTGTGTGTGTGTGTGTGTGTGTGTGTGTGTGTGTGTGTGTGTGTGTGTGTGTGTGTAAGAGAGTGTACATAACATATGGACTACAATCTAGTCCAGGTCTGATTCATGCCTTAAGCCCATTGCTTGTTTGAGTAGGTTCTGGCTCACTGATACCTTGAACTAGCTAAAGCAGATGTACAAAATGAATGAATGAATGAACATGCAGTTTTAATACTCTGTTTTGATTCATTGAATCTTGGCTAAAGCATACTTTTAATATCTCATGCTTATGATTCAGTCATATGTTTGACTGCAGTGCACTGTGCACTGTATGTCTATATTTCCAAGGAGCACTTGCTACTGAGATGATACTATACTATGCTGTGTATGGATGTAAAGGTGTGTAATGTGCCTTTAAATGTGTGTTGCACTGGGAACTGTGGGAACATTCTCATAAATAAGTAGACAGACAACAGTTTATATTAACTAGTAATGATGTATTAATTGCCAGTTACTGGGTTATAAGAGGAATTAGTTGGGAGGGTTGAAACGGGGACATTTGTACCTCAAGCAAAGAATATGCTAGTAATTGTTGCATCCCCTGACAAAATTCCATTACTGTTCCTGGACAGTTTTCCTGGTGACTCCAACCATGGGGGACTTACTTAAAAGCCATGTGGAATCACAGGTGGGAACTGACCAGAAGCTGGTGCAACTACCACAACATTTAGTTGTGCTGTCTAATGTAGCTGCCAACCACAAGAATGTGCTTTCTATGAAACAAGAACTAAGGAGGATAACCTAGAATCATAACTGGTCACTTTTGAGTGTTATGTCACTCTAGGAAATGTAAATGAGGAGACTGGGCAGAATTCTGTTATTCCAGCTGACAGACGAGACACTGACAACTTATATGGACACGGAAGGAACTGCCTGTATGGACTATGACAAATAAGAAATAACTCTTGACTAAAAAATCCCCTAAAGACCAAGCACTAACATTTTATAACTCGACTTCTGATTTTGATAAACCATTAAGAACAGAGATACATAATTTACAACATCTTTTAGAGTTTGGTTGGAAACTGGCAATGTTAGTACTATACAGATAAAAAAAAAAAAAAAGTTTCCCAGTAATATAAAGAAACTGTGTGTTGAAAATTATCTCATCAATTATGATAAGGTAGTAACTTAAGTATAATGCTTATTAGTTAGTGGCGCAATGCCGAAAACTGAATTGTCTGCTTCTAAGTCTAAAACTGCAGTAAGCAACGTACCATCTTCTGTGAAACATATAGCAGCAAGTAGTGTGCTACTTTGTTCCGACTGTGTGGGAAGGGGGTATGTGCTACTAGTACTGAAGAGACTGCTACTTGAAGATATGCGAAAGCTCAAATTAAGTTGTTTCTATACAGTATGATAAAGCTATAATAAACAAGTCAGTACTATGGCATTGTGTTGCAATCAAGCTAGTGTACTGTACTATATTTCTTGAAGGAAGAGAGTTTCAAACTTTTAGATTCTGAAAGCATGCTTACTGTTGTCAAAGGAGTTCAAGCTTAATAATGATGAAACAATATCCCCTTATATATGGAACATTTCCAGGAAAACGACAAAATCCTATGGTTGTCATCCCTGATCTAACTCATAGTGTAATATTAGGAAAAAGATGCACCCCACTGGAAAGCAGTACAGAACATGAGGGAGGAGGAAGTATCTATAAATGCTGTGTGACAGGCTGATACACTTAAAGAAAACAAGGTAGAGCAACAGCTTGATACTCCCTTTTAGTATAAGAAGGGGTGGAAGGCAGTGGCAACATTACAGAGATCCAGAATCAAAACCATGAGAAGGAAGTCATACAGAAGCTACAAAAGAAGCTATGATTTGGTTGTGATTAGACAGAATGAATTATTCTGTCTCTTAACACAAGCATGCCCCTATGGCAGAGTAACAGAAATACAAAACTCTAAGAGGTGTCATTATAGGACCCAAAGATGAATTGCTAGAGTTCCCTAAGCAAAACATTGGTTCAAAACTGGTCTGCACAGAGACTGATACAATAATAGTGCAGAAAGAGAGAGGAAAAAGGACACTTAAGTGAGGATCTGCTGAGCAAAGTAAATACTGAAAGTGAAGTAGGTAGGAAACCATAGAATTCTGAACTTATTTTTGTTTGTGTAAAGCAGAAAATTCAAATAAACACAGACCTTCAGCTACAGGTATCTGCAAGTATGGAAAGAAATAAAACTGAAGATAATGCTTATTTCTAGACACTCTTTGCGGAGGGAGGTCAACGTTCAAAAGGAAAACAAACTTAGGTGGTGGCATTCACTCCTGGTCAAAAGGAAAGCAACTTAAAAGAAAAGAGAACACTCAAGAGGCTTGTACAGATAGTATAAGCAATAAAGCAGAAGATGATTTTGCCTAGAACTCCACTTTGTATGGAAAGGCTTAGAAAAACGTGAGCCAATGTTTTTTGGGGAAGAATCTATATCTTCCAACTCATAGCAAGCAATGGAAGAAAGTAACACTGAGGTAATGGACATAGAGGTAAGCTATGTAAATTTTAAATGATCACAATAAGAAAATGACAGTTTAAGTGGGGCAAGAGAGATAATAACCAGTGTTGTAGGGGAGTATAGTGAACAGAATATTCTCATTATCCCTTACTCTTATTTTGAGCTGAAGCATGAACTCTTACATACACTTAATAAGGATAGGAAAGAAATTTTTACACAAGTTGCTAGCCACAGTATGTTGTAGGTTCATAGGTTAGTACTAAGCTAACTGCTCTTGCGAGCCATTGTAAGCCTAGCCAGTTATCCCTTGTGAGACTCAAACCCTGCACCTTGTGTTTGTAAGGCAAACACCTTAACCATTAAGCCACCCTCCCACCACTGTAGGACACTAGTAGTAAAACCAGCCCAAGGAGGAACCACATCAAGGCAAGGGCTCTAACTAGCTATAACTGGCCAGACATAAGGAACACGATAGAAAACTTTTCTGCTTCTTATCTAGAATGCCAGAAAACAACACCCCACCCTGTATTTAAGAGTTCATCGATCTCAATGCCTGTCATAAGGATAACTTTTCAATGAACTGCTATGGACATTGTGGGGCCACTAGTAAAATATAACAGTAAGTATTAGTACAAACTAGTAATATTAGACTATGCCACAAAGCTTCCAGAAGCAGTGCCATTGTGCAAAGCTAATACAAATACTAGTGCCAAAGAAGTCTTACTGTTATTGTCCAGAGTAGTTACCACTAAAAAGATACTTACTGACCATTGCACTTTCATTTCAGTGGTACTGCATCAGTTATATAAGTGCTTTAAAGTTAGACAGTTGAAGACATTAGTCTTCCATACACAGACTGATGGGTTGGTGGAAAGGTACAGTAATACACAGAAGTCCATGCCATGCTAAGGAAAGTTATTGATCCATATGGTAAAGACAACAGTCAGTTGTTGACCTCCTTACTGTTTGCTATAAGAGAGATGCCACAGGTTTCAGCCCAGTTTACCCCAATTTGACCTTCTGAATGATAGGCATCCCAAATGATTGCTTGATATTGCTAAAGATTCTTAAAAAGAGGCCAATCAAGGCATCATTAAAAATGTGACAAAATACTACATTAGTTTGCTGGAGAGACTAAATCTAATAATGCCCATAGTAAAGGAGCACAGAGCTATAATTAGGTTTTTTAAAAAAGGGGCAACTACCCCAGATGCAAGCTGCTGGGGGGGGGGGCATGATCAGCTGAGGCTGATGGTGTCAAAATGCACTACCTGCATTTATTTATGAATGCTGACTCAGCATTTGCAATGGAAGAACTCAGTTTGAAGTAGTTTAAATGTAGCAAGCTGCTTGTTACATTTGTAGCAAGTAGCTTGCTATGGTTTCAGAGCAGAAGAGCTTTTATTTTTTTCTTTTAACAATCATTGCAAAGATCTTTTGATTCTGCTTCTCAAGCTGTTGAGAGCAGGACAAGCAGTACCGGCATTCATTCATAAATGCCGATACTGCATTTCTGGTCATGTTTGAAGCACTCAGTAAGTGGTACTTAGCTGTAGTTAGTGTTTGTTACATTTGAGGCAAGCATCTTATGACAGCTCCAGAGAAGAATACTTTTTTAGTATTTAATATACACAGTTTTTTTCTTTTGTTCCTCAAGCTGCCTGTTGGTTGAAGCACTGTAGTTTAACTGTAGCCAACAACTTATTTTTTATTTTCAATCTTCAGTCAAGGTAACACTTCTCATTTTGGTCCTCAACTCAAAGTTTAGGGAGGGGAGCACTAGTTTAGATAAAAGGGTGTCAGATATGCTAGCTATGATTCAGAAGGAGCACATGCAGAAAAAACAGGATAAGGAACAATGAGCTTATAATAAACTGGGACTTAGAGAATTTAACACAGGAGATCAGGTGTTATGGTTAGTGCCTTCCATGGAAAATACATTTCTGGTTAAGTAAGAGGGGCCAGTTGTGGTGATTGAAAGAATAAATGCAGTGAACTGTAAGGTTAGAAAAATGGGTAAAAGTAAGATACAGCAACTCTGTCATATTAATATATTGAAACCATGGAAATAAGTAGAAACATCTGCATTAAGCTTATAAGATGACATTCTTACACGAGAAACTTCACATGAAGTACAGTTAGATCAAACCTTGTCCAGAATACTAAAACAGGAAGTGAGGGAATTCTTAAGAAATAAGGGAGTGTTGTCAGAAATCAGAAATACCTGGGAGGAACTAAACTAACACAACATAATAGAGAGAGACAATACCTGGAATGAAGGTTAGACTAAGACCTTCTAAAGTACAATAGCTGCAGAAACAACTAGTAAGTAAGTAAGAGAATGTGTTCAGAAAGCCTCCAAGTGGGTGTAACAAGTGTAGTCACAGAGTGACTGTAGCAGGAGTGCTAGATCCCAAAATTGATGGATGCATCAGATTCTGTAATGACTTTAGAAAACTAAGTACCATTTCAAACTTTGATAGCTATCCCATATCCCAGAACTGATGAGTTCACTGAAATGCTAAGAAAAACTAGGTACTTAACAACTCTAAACTTGACAAAGGAGTACTAGCAAATAACACCTATTCCCATTCCCAAAGACAAAAACAAGTATCATAGCCCCAGGCAATCTATTTCAGTATATAACATTACTAGTTGACCCGCAAAGAGCCTTAATCACATAGCTACAGCTACTTATCAGAGGCTGATGGATGAAATATTGTACCCCCACTCGCAATGTGCTGGTGCATTCCGTGATGATGTGGTCATTCATTTAAAGGACTGGGAATCTCACTAGGCAAGAGTACAGGCTGTGTCAGAATCTGTAAGATAGGCAGGGTTAACTTTGCATGCTAAGAAAACTAAATTGGGCATGGTTGAAGTCAAATTGTAGGATAGCCTATATGTAAATGGATGGTAAGGCAACTGACAGAAAAACAGAAGCCCAAAAAATGGCTTATACCCTTCAATAAAAGACAGGCAAAGGCTTTTCTTGGACTATCTGGGCATTACAGGAAGCTTGTGCCTAATTTGGTAACTACTGTCTGTCATTGCATTGGAATGTGCATGTATCTATGATAAATATTTCTTTTTGTATAATGCAAACAAGTAAATGGAAATATATATATATTTATATATATATATATATATATATATATATATATATATATATATATGTATATAAAATATGGGTCCCCTACAGAAGAACGACAGCTGAGAAGACCGAAACCCACCTAACCGACACCACATGGTCGACAATCAAAATTGCCGACAATGGGGAAATGATATGTTTCCATAGTGCAGAATGGAAAGATTTCCATTCCTGCACTGTAGTGTGATCTCGGAGTTGGTATATTTAAGTTACAGGGGGTGTGGGAGGTGTAGCCCTCCACTGGGGGTGCAGGGGGGCGTAGCCCCCCTGGCAGCACAAAAAAGGAAATTGTATTTTCCTTTTTTGTGCAGTAATTACATTGTCATGTTTCAATTGTCGACCATGTGGTGTCGGCTATGTGGGTGATATATATATATATATATATATATATATATATATATATATATATATATATAGGTTTACTATTAAAATATTGAAGTTTTTAAAAAAATTATACTTAACAGCGAACTATTTTGCCGAAAGTACACATTACCTAATGACCCTAATGTCGAAAATCAGCTGTTAATGCTGAAAGAGTCAAACACGGCATTTTACGGCATTTAACAGCAATTCCACCCTTGCTGTAACTCCCTAATTAGTACACCTAACATCCCATGCATCCCCTGTGGGAGGGCTGTGCCCTCACACCCCCCTAACTATATATTTCAACTCTGAGATTACACTACAGTGAGGAAAGGGATGTATTTCCCTTACCGCACTGTACCGCGATCCCTGTACATAATCAAACTTAAATATTTGTGAATGCACAGTACATTCGCATATGTAACATTCAATTATGTAGCTTGCACACATATAAACTATTCAAGCATCTGTAGTTCGAATAGTTCATAGGAGTACAATGCTACGTCAACATTGTAATAGTAAACCACACACACATATATATATATATATATATATATATATATATATTTTTTTTTTTTTTTCAAACATATTTGTTGCCAATTAACTCTGTTTACTCTGCAATGTTTTCAAGAAGTCTTCATACTATCTATAGTATGGTACTAATTTTCCCTGCATTGACCACTGACTTTGGAATAACTTGACAAGATCTGTAACTTTTATTGAAAGTTTGGAAGCATTCTCTGAATATATGATACGTTTTTTATTTTTATATACTCACCTTAGTCTAAGAGATCACATTTGTACCTCTTTTGGCTATTTTAAGATGCTATATAAACATCACTGCATTTTAGCTGCCTTGCTTCAAGCCTTCTTAGACATATTCTGTTATTTTTGAGTTGTACACGCAGAACTATGAGTAACACGCCAGACATGGTTTCATGGAAATGTGTTTACTGGAAGTACCACCTTCATTTTCCATTGGATATCTCTGAAGATTTTTGTACCAAATATCAAATTTTCTACTGGCATTAACTTTTCGCACTCTGATTGCTTTAAAGTTATCCATGTGCATTGCATCCGAGTCATTCCTCCTACTTTGAACACCAGGTTCACTTTGCTCACAAAATATTCCATTAATTTTCCAAGTAGATTATCTAGTTCTAGTTTATGTTGTAAGTCAGGTGCTACACATGGCATTATTTTCCCATGGAAAGCTACCTATCTTTCTCCCTCATTTTCTAGTTTATGACTTGTATATATTGCAATAACTCTGTATAATGTATAACCCAGCTTTCCGTTTCACCTCACACAAATAATGACTTTAAAATTAGAGGAGACTGATAATATTTGCAGTCTGTGCTCTACTTTTAAGTGACAGGAAGCATAAGGGTACCTGTAAAGTAGGTGATAAAAATTCCTCACATTAGAAAGAAACTCTTGTAAAAAGTAATGCACAAAAAAAATTCTAGCAACAGTGATAGCTACTGTGCTGATGGCCATATGATGACATGATAATGAGCAACATTATAAAAATGAGTGGCTTGATGTATGCAAATGAGGCAAATCAAAAATAGCAGAGTGATTCACACCTGTATAAATGCTCTGTCAGGGAGGTGCACCCACTGTGCAAATGAATGCTACCAAATCTCCACATTCTTGAATGAGAGAATTGCAAAGAAATGTTAGGAGTTGCCACCACATTAGCAAATGCGTATCTGCAACAAGCTCTTATTGCTCCTATGATCCATGACAGTGTCCTTTCCTGGAAGGACTAAGCTTAACATTTCATAGACTCTATGACACCAACATTGTGGACAAGTACTGTGTAGACAGGGAAACTTGCAAGATATTGAGGATATGTGTCAGCCTTGTTTGGAGCCCTGTGGGTGTCATGAAGTACCTATCCCAGTAGATGCCAAGATATGTGCAGCATTACATATATTAGCTGTAGGGACCTTTCAGTGGCCCACTGTGGACACAGTGGGGTCACACCAGGCCTATTCCTTGATAGAACTCCATCTGTTTCTCAATGTAATGTTACAGCATGTGGGGGAGCATATGAAGTTCCCACATACCACAGTGGAGAAAGCCAACACCATGCAGAACGTCTATGATGTAGGCCATTTCCTTGAGGTACTGGGTGTCATAGACAGTACCCACATTGAAATAAAATCCCCATCAGATGAACCTGGAAGGAGATAGGTGAATTGGGAAGGGTATCATTCCATCAACTGCCAGGTAGTTTGTAATGCACAGGATATCATATACAATGTGCCTGCAGGCCATCCAGGCAGTTTTCATGACTCCCACAGATATAACACACATGTAACCTGCACCACAACAATCCTCAAACAAATTTTCATGTACGGTCTAACCACTACTGAATGCATAAACACAAAAAAACATAGAACCACCAACTGTCTCAGCATCCAGAAAGATATTAAATAAGCTAAACGTCAATAGAAACGATTTATTAAAAAAATGGTTTGATATAGGCCAGTTTTGGCTAACCATCTTCCTCAGTATATTCACAAAGAACACATCAACTGTTGCAAATATAGTGTCAGCAATCTGATGTCACATTATGGAAATAAATACATTTATTTAATAAATCAAATAATAATAATATGAGAAAATTAATACAGAAAGCATTCTAATTCATAGCAAGAAAGAGCTCATTATATAAAAATGATGAAATATGCCCATATACAATTTAATGAGATAAGCCCATATCTAATGTAATAAAAGCCCTCAATTTATCAGGAATAAATTAAATATCTAGTATCACAATCTAAAGTTCTTCCTGTTTAGAAAAAAAAATCAAACAGGGGTTTGAAATATGATTGTATCAATATCTAAAAAGGTAAAATATGCCTCTGGCATTAGTCTCCTTTCTATATCTAAGAAAACTGAAATGTCATAGATACGAACCCTAAACTGATGCAAAGTTTTTCTCATATAAAAGCAGAGCAGGTATGTATAACTAAATAAATCATCCATTGGTATCAAAAGTAATCAAATTTCTAATATCAAAATGTTTACAGTATTGGCAGTTGTAAAACTTTTCCTCTGGGATTCATTAATGCCTGCACTAAGTGTACACTGTTCTGAATGAACAGACAGCACAAGCATAATTCCCACTTTCTTCCTCCTAATTTTATTTTACCTGCTGATTTTCTTGCAGCCTTAAAAATCAAGAGAGATGCATAAAGTCACAAGAACTGGAACTTAGACTGAGAACTTGTCTTTTCGGCTTTTTCTGGTTAGGGGTGACCACAGAGGAACTCCGATCCGCTAATGATTGGTAGTCGATTTTTATGGTGCCGAGTTGTCAGCCTGACGCACAATCTTCAGCAAAGGCACGTCCATTCACACATGTCTTTCAGAGGCCACTCGACCACAGGGAGGACATGTAGACTCCACACAGTAGGCACTCCAGCCAAGAATCGAATAGGAGAACCTCTTGCTGTGAGGCAACAACGCTACCGCTGTACCACCGCGGCTTTTGGAACTTAGACTGAGAACAACAGGCACAAATGTTAGCGTAAACAACAATTAATTTTTTCCACTTTCATCATTAGACTTCATCAGAAAAGAATATATTCAATTGTAGAAAAAAAAAACTTTCAGTTTAAAAATATCTGTAAGCCAATAGAAAGTACATCTTCATCCCACAATCAAGTGACATCACAAACTCAACTATTAAAGACATATACTTCTGTTAAAAACTTATTTGTTCAAGTGAACCCCACAGTTCTTTAAGAAACACTTGTTGTTGACTACATCATTCAACCCTGGGGCTTTACAAGAAAAAAAAAATAATCTGGTTCCACAAAGCAGTGAAAATCAATATGTCCTTTATTGTAGTAGGTAAGCACTTTCTCGGAATAACATCCGCTTCATCAGACCAACCCTGGGGCTTTGTCAGAATTTAACTTGATCTGCCACAGTGCTTCCTTTTGTTCCAACTCTATCTTAAAATCCCCATGCCTTGTATGATGTGCTCCCTGTTCCAGAACTAAAAAAAAGGAACTTATTATAGTTAGGACACTTCAAGGTGTGTATAAAAAAGATGTTTCTACTGTCCTTCTTTTTTATGCCATAGTAGTGCTCTTTAATCCTGGCACAGAGAACCTGGATGATCATCCCAATATAAAATGCAGTACAATGAGAACATAACCCAATGTACACCACACCTTTGGTTTTTCAGTTAAAATGACCTGACACTGGAATACTGTGTTGCAAATGTGGCAAATTTACAAAAGGCCCTTCTAATATGTACCTACAAACGGTACAACTTCCACATTTGTACATGCCATATGGTTTGTTTGTGTGTAAAATAGTCCTTTTCTCTGTTTTTTTCACCCCCTCAAATAATAATTGTAAATTATACTGATTTTTATACACAAAATGGTGGTGAGGGCCAACCGTCACAAAAAAGGTCCTGATTACCCTCTAAAATTTTCCATTTATCCTGTATAATGCCTGTTATCAATCCACTGTCCAAAGTCATGTTCAAATTACAAAATATTTCTTTGTTGGACTTGCTCAAAACCACTATAAGGAACTTGTAATATTGGTGGGTAGAGTGTCATTTGATTGTCCATGACATACTTAGGTGTACTTCTTAATTTGTCTTCATGGTAACCTCTTTCCAAAAAAAGTGAACAAATAAAATCTATGTCATTAATAAAATCACTGTCTTCACTAGTCATTCGACTGGCCCTGATATATTGGCCTTTGGGTATGTTGTCTCTCATAAATTGCGAATGAAAGCTTTTATAGTGTAGGTAACTGTTGGTAAAAGTTTTTTTACTGTGAATCCTGCTAACAAATGTCTTCAGTACCTTTACCCACTCTAAAGTGACATCCAGAAAATTAACCTTTAAACCCACATCACCTAAAGTAAATTTTAGAAACTCAGAACCAGAATTTATACAATCTATAAACTCTTTCACCTGGTTGGGGTCACCATCTAAGATGAAAAGCAAATCGTCATCAACAAATCTTTTAAAAAACAAAACATTATATCTACCTATAATAGGCTCCAAAAATGTGTTTCCACCACCCAACAATAATATTTGCAAACAAAGGGGTGGCTGGAGACCCTATAGCAACCCTCTGTTCTGTTTAAACATAAAAAAAAATATTTTTCAGCAGAACATCTATCAAATTACAGCAAAAGTTACACTTGTCATTAGAGAAGTTGGAAAACCTCCCAACATACTGTCTGACATATTCTACTCCTGTTTCATGTGGAATATGTGTAAAAGGTGAAACCACATCAATGGTGAATAAAATATGTTTTTGTGGGTCAAATGAAAAGGTGTCATTACATTTCCTGAACTGTTCCAAAAAATCCCAAGAGTCCTGTAAAAAAGGACTCATTTTACTGACTAAGGGGTTAAAAAAAGAATCAACCATGAGGGAAATTCCTTCTGTGATGTAATTAGGCACTGAAACGATGGGCCTAAATGGAGGGTGGTTAAGGTCTTTATGGATCTTTGGTATTCCAAACAAAACCCCTGACTTGGGATTCTCAATGTTACAAAAATCATAAGAAATTTTGTCTAAATTACCACTCATAAAACTGTCAAACAAAAAAGAATAAATTCTCCGATAACATGTTAATACATCACTTAAATTGGCTGCCTCGTATTTTAAGGTGTTACTTAACTTAGCCTCAGTACTATGAATATACTTATCTTGATCCGTCACAACCAAAGCACCACGTTTGTCACTTTTCATAATTCTAACCATACTGCTAGACTTTAATTCATTCAGAGCAGATTTTTCACTCTTAGTTAAGTTATAATGTTTACACCTTGTTTTATTATTGTCTAACAAACTTCTAATTTGTTTTTCACAAGTATTCTCCAGCACTTTTAAAGTGTGTACCAAAGGTGGGTTAAATAGGATGGTTTAACATATTTATTTTCATTCTTTTCAACATATTTTAAAATGTCATTTAATTTCAACAGTCTTGTGTATTTTTTCAGTTCTAAAACAGTGCTGGAAATATGAACTCTAGTACTTGGAACAAAATTTAAACCCAAATTCAACACTTTATAATGCTCAGAAGTGAGGTCAAGTTTAGACAAATTTATAACATTATTTTTGTACATCTTACACTCAACTAATTATCCTTGGATGAATTGGAAGGAATCCTTTCCTTTTTTCTGGTCATTCTTATTCTTGGGGCCTTCCCTTCCTTTTCTGAACTTAAAAAAAACTTTGGGCCTTGTTCCAAGTTCCATGGAATTACTGGGACCATTAGTGTTACTTAATTCACCCACAGGAAAAACATTGCCTGTGTTAGTTTGCAGGAAGTCAACTGCTGAAGCCCCAGTTTCTTCACTTCCTACATTGTCAGTAGTTTCATTCTCACTTTTCATTAGTTGTTCCCTTTCGGTTCTCTTAGGTTCATAGGTTGGTACTAGGCTATCAGCCCTAGGGCCTATACAAGCCTAGCCATAACAATTCCCTGGCTATTTCTTCCCACACTATTTACTTCCCTGGACCCCTGTCTAGCAGGGTGACTGACGTAATCCCGGGGTGAATTTCCTTTCTCCCATCCAGTCATCAAGGTTCCTTTTGAAGAGAGCCAAAGAGGCACTCTGCTTGACATGTATGGGCAATCTATTCCAGAGTCTGGGGAGTCTCTGGGTCAGGAACCTAACCCTCCAGCATGTTTTGTTTATTGTGATGACAAGGTTTAGATCCCTGGAGCGTGTGGCTCTGAGTGATTGGGATTTCTTTAAGTGCAGCATGTCTTTCAGCTCTGGGTTTGACATGGCCTTATATGTTAAGCAGAGATCGCCTCTGAGTAGACGATATGCGACAGAGTATAGCTGGAGTTTTTAAAGGCGGTCAGCGCAGGGCATCTGCTTTAGGCCTGTGATTCTTTTAGTGAGGTATTTCTGCGCTATATTGTCTAACTTTCATACTGGGATGTTGAATGTTAGAAAAAAATCCTCTTGGAAAATGTATTGCCTGTGTTAGCAAGTGAATAGGCATTGTCAGTTTCATATATTTTAATGTTTCTATTTAATTTATTGTTTTTGCATTTAATAACAATTTGCTCATGCTTCTGAACTTCTTCTAAGATGTTATGATACTCTGAGTGCTCACCAAACTTAGTATGACACCCTCTATGAATGGTCTGATTAGCAGTCATTATTTGTTCTTTTAAACTGGCCATAGTTTTAACATTGTTGTCCACAAGTAATTTTAGCAAATTCAGACCAGCATTTTTGAAGAATTCCTTTAAGGTGGAAAAAAAGGAATCCATAGCCTTGACACCATTTGGGCTTTTAAAAAATCTTAGCCCTTTAGGAACTATATTTAGTTCAATGCATCGCTGAAAATATTTGTTCTCTAAATCAAGACTTTTATACTTCTTCAACAGTCTAGTTAAAGTCTCACAATTCTCTCTGTAAGATAACATGTCAGCTGTGTTTATGTCTTTCTGTGGTAAAAAAAGGATCAGTACCACTAGTAAGAATGGATGCAACATTCGCATAAGTCTTTTTAGAACTTAAATGAACTTCAGTGTGGTTACCTTGTGCAATAATAGGTTGAATATTACACTCGACCACTGTGTCACCATCATCTTTGGAACTGGTGTACCAACGGGATTCTGTCACTCGCTCTTTCACCAGCAAATCCAAGGATTTTTGAATGCCAGCCATGGTTTTAAGCAGTTACACCATGAGACCATTTTCACTGCTGCCTGGTGTAGGATGAATACTGCATTCAAGAAGAGGATCTACCTTGTTGCTCTCAGCCATGACAAATCAAGTAAAACCAATGAACCACAAAAACAGACAGAAACTTCCAAAATATCACAACAAGCCACAAGAACCGGAACTTAAACTGAGAACAACAGGCACAAATTTTAGCATAAACAACAATTTATTTTCCTCTTTTGCCATTAGACTTCATCAGAAAACGATACATTCAACTGTAAAAAACTTTCAATTTAAAAAATCTGTAAGCCAATAAAAAGTACATCTTCATCCCACAATTAAGTAACATCACAAACTCAACTATTAAAGATATACACTTCTGTTAAAAACTATTTGTTCAAGTGAACCCTGTGGTTCTTTAAGGAACACTTGATGTTGACTACATCATTTAACCCTGGGGCTTTGTCAGAGTTTAACCTGATCTGCCACAGTGCTTCTTTTTGTTCCAACTCGGTCTTAAAATCCCCACCCCTTATATGATGTGTTCCCTGTTCCAGAACTGAAAACAGGAACTTGTTATAATGGGACACTTCAAGGTGTGTTTAAAAAATGCATTTCTACAATCCTTTTTAATGCTATAGTAGTGCTCTTTGATCCTGGCGCAGAGAACCTGGGTGGTCATCCCGATATAAAATGCAGTACAATGGCAATATTAGTATACCACACCTTTGGTTTTGCAGTTAAAATGACATGCCACTGGAATAGTGTTTGGCAAATGTGGCAAATTTACAAAAGGTCCCTCTAATATGTACCTACAAATGATACAACTTCCACAGTTGTGCGTGCCATATGGTTTGCTTGTGTGTAAAGTAGTCCTTTACTCTGTTTTTTCACCCCCTTAAATAATAATTTTAAATTATACTGAAAATATACTAAAAATCAATATAATTTAAAATTATTATTTGAGGGGGTGAAAAAACAGAGAAAATGACTATTTTACTATTTTTTCTGTGCCAGGTTTAATAGCTTGGTCAGTGATGAATAGGTCAGGAGGACTGTTACAGAGGAAGAGCTGCATGTACCTGGAGCATCTCCATTTGATATTGTCGATGCCTGGTGAAGCTCTGCACCAAAGGTCAGCACCATGCTTTGGGACCATGTGGAGGTGTCACTTCCTCTGACAGAGACCAAAAATTCCTTCATCTCTTTCAACAGTGGCTTGAGTGACAACTCACAAACCACTGACCTACCCTCCAGTACCAGGTAGACATCTTGTTTTCAGCAGTATGAGTAATGTGGATGGCTGTACAGTGGAGCATTACATTAGTATGGTCCTGGCCAAAACAGCATTAATGTTCACCACCAGATCTTTCCAGGCAAGTTTCCAGTAGACCCAGTTGGCAGCATCCTGTCCAAACAGCTGTCAGCCATGGAGACTGCGGATCTGGAGTAGTATTTTATTCTCTGCATCTGAGAACTTTGCTCTCCATGTAGCTTTTTCAACAGACTGAGTAGTGTTTTTCCTACTTATTAACTTTTCTAGGCATTGCTCTACAGATATGGAAAACACTGGTATTAACATCTTGACCATAAGTGGCATAGAAAACTTCTTATAGCACTGTCCTCACCTTTGCCCATATACCATGCTGCTGCTGGTGTGCCTGACAGTCATATTTGTCTATCCAAACATATTTGTCTATCATTACAGCCGAGTGCACCTCCAGGCATTTCTGCAGTTACCTCCTACTGCCCCTCTAGACATCAAATATTGCTGTTCATGTTTGCATTAATATTTCCAAAATCATGTTACATATAAGGAATCATAATATTTTATCTTGAAGCACACATAATGGTAAACACAATTGTATTGATATCTGAACTCTGTTAATGAGCATTTGTTTGAACTGTAAGGTGATAACTTCATTTTTTAAAGGCTCAACCCACACCTACTAGGAGTTAAAGGTACACACTCAAAAAAGCTGTACTGGGGGAATTGGGGGGGGTAGCTTAATGGCTAAGGTGTTTGCCTTGCAAACACACAGTGCAGGGTTTGAGTCTCACAAGGAATAATTGGCTAGGCTTAAAACAGCTCACAAGGGCAGTTAGCTTAGTACTAAACTATGAACCTATGAACCAATGAATGAGTGTCAGACACATAACATTACTGGACAAATATCTGCCACACTATGACAGCTGTAACACTATAACTCCCCAGGTTGGCATGACTATTTCTTCTAATTGTTAAAAAGAATTTTGCACATGTGATATATGTATAAGCTATATAAGAGGCAAATGATTTTACTCAAAATTGTATTATAAGGTCAGCCTGAATGTATACACATTTGCTCTTGTTTTTGGTGATCAGCATGTTTCCCATTAGGTTTAACAATCATTCAGTGCAGCAATTGCCTTACCCTTGCAGTGCCATTCTCAATACATAGGAACATAGGTACATACTAGGCAATCATTCATGTGGACTATAAGATGCCTAGCCATATACACCATTATGCAGACCCCTTTCAAGCAGTTAACAGTGCTCAGCTCCTAAATGGAACAGGGCTATACATGACAACTGTGGTATAGATTTGTGTCTACCCATCAAGTCATCAAGACTAGCCTTAAAGATAATCAAAATAGTACGTTTGACCTGTAGTGGTAGCTTATTCAATAAACACATAGTCTTGTTTACTTGTAGATGTAGATTTATGTCCTCAGTGCAGATATTTGTAGAGTAACTGGTTTTGCAATGACATAGGAGGTCACCCCTTCAATCACCAATAAAAGTAGTGTCACTGGCTCAACAGGTAGCACACTCACCCTTGCTGCATTAGGCTCTGGGTTATATTTCAACACCCAGTAGATTAATTGATGACAGGGCAGCATAAGGGGGGTTGCTGAACTCCTGTGTATGCTGTCTTTCAGATGAGATATAAAACTGAGGCCTCCTCTCCTTCAGTTGGTGATAGCTCATATGGATGTAAAATATTCCAGTGCACCTATCAAAAAAGGAAGTAGTGGACATCCACCCCCCCATGCCCTGGCTACATTTTCCATGATACTATAAATACCACTTCAGGTCTCTCATGAAAAGAGGCTACAAGCCTAGTGAGACTAACCTGGTTAACAAAAGCATAAAGAAATAAAAAGTATTACCTAAGCTAGTTCATTATTTAGTTATTTACAACAGCACTGAACAGTACCTTTACTTGAAAAAGTAAAGTTAAAAAAGTAGTCACCTTGTAGAAGTTGAGATTCAGTTCTTCTTTACAATTACTTTGAGATTTGGCTGTTGTAGGTTTTGAAGTTGTTGCTCTAGGAATTCTTCTTTAGTATGTTTTTTATGGCTTCTCCCATACTTATACTGTGCATATTTGGGTGTCTGGACATTGTAATTATGCAGATGATGGCTCAACATAGTTATATGTCTGAATTGCTCATTTTCTGCATCCTGATAATAGGCCAAATACCACTCTGAATTTGTAGGCAGCACTGTACATATGTGTTTCACACCATGGCTTCAGGAGGGTAACTGTAATTCTGCATCTGACCTAAGAGAACTGAAACTGGTGTTATGCAAGTTGTGTGCATGGTATATAATCAGATATTGGACTGCCATATTTCACAGTTTGCAATGTAAATTTCAGAGATTGTCATACAGCACATATATTAGGCTTTCCTACCATGGGTCACTGAAATGAAATGCCATGGCATTGTATACCGGGTAGCACAGCCAAGTACAGGTGTGGTCATGAAGTATGTGCCATTTTTCTCTGCTGCTTCTAAAGTGAAGAATCATGTCTGCAGGGGAGAAGGTAGTGCACCAGTTAGGGCACAGAGGTGGTGTGTGGAAGAATCTAAAATCTTTCTTTATTTCTTCCGCAAAGATTGCAGACTGGCACTGTTGCAGGAGGGATTTGAAGGACCACAGTACAAGAGTGAGGCTTGGAATGGGAGGACAAAAGCAGTAATTTGTCATTGGATACCATACCGTACCAACAGCAGGGTTGGGATAGTGAGGAAAAGAGTCCACTCAGACAGCAGTTGCAGGACCTACTAGATAAAGCAGGACAACATGAATTGGTGTTGATAATGGGCAACTTGAATGTACATATCAGGACAGACAGAACAGGATATGAGGACTGCCTGGGTCCACATGGGTGGGGCAACAGGAATAAAAGAGAAGCCATTCTAGACTTCTGTCTGTCAAATGGCTTGATAGTAGCCAGCAGATGGTCCAGGAAGAGAGAAAGTCACAAGATCACATACAAGAGTAGACAATATGCAAATCAGGTAGACTTCCTCCTCGTAAGGAAAAAGCACTGGGGTAGAATCCATGATTGCAAACTCATCCCCAGTGAAACAGCTGGCCCACAACATAAACCACTAGTTGCCACAACCAGCTGCAAGCAGTGGTCAAAGAAGGTTCTAGGGTCAGCTGAAATCAGACTGAAGACCTGGAAGTTGACTGGAGAGAAAGTACAACAGTTCAAGGAATTACTCATGGCTCTAGCACCCTAAGAAGAAGAGGAAATAGGTGGAGCTGAACAAGAATGGCAGTGCCTAAAAACAGCATGTGTTAGGACTACAGAAAAGATATGTGGCCAAGCCAGGTATGGAAATAAGGTACATAAGGAAAGCTGGTGGTGGAATGCAGAAGTCCAGGAAGACATCAAAAGAAAGAAGGAGTGTAGGAAAACGTGGAAGATAGCAAAGACTGACCAGGCTAGGAAGGACTACTGGTTGGCTAACAAAGAAGCTAAGAAAGAAGTTGCAATAGCAAAGAATAGGGCATTGGAGGCACTCTACCAATTTCTGGAAAGTGAATCAGTAAGTGGCACAAAGAAACTATATCAGGTTGCAAGGCAAACACAGAAAGATAAAGAAGATAGTCAGACACCCTTCATAAGTGATGCCAGCAACAACCTGCTCACCAGTCCACAGGACCTCAATGTCAGATGAAAAGAGTAGTTCTAGCAACTTCTGAATGAAGACAACCCCACAGAAGCTGTACTGGCCCAGAAAAAGCCTACAATGAGACAAGAAGAGGAGTCCACCCTAGAAGAAGTAAGAACAGCACTAAGGAAAATTAAGTCAGGGAAAGCAGCAGGCTCAGATGAGGTCAGAGCAGATATGATAAAGATGCTGGGTGAGATAGGTGAGAAATGACTCTTCAGGGTACTAATAGCAGTGTGGAGAGAAAGGTGCATCCTAGATGACTGGAAAAAAAAGCATATTCATGCCAGTATACAAGAATAAAGGGTACAGCCATAACTGTGGGCAGTACAGAGGCATCAAACTCCTATAACATTGAAAGAAAGTTCTGGAGAAGGTGATGGATAAACGGATATGCAGAGTAGTAGAAGGTGAGATGGGAAATGAGCAATTTGGATTCAGTTCAGGATGCAGCACAATAGACCCGATGTTTGCAGTGAGACAGATACTTGAGAAGAAGCTAGAGATGAGGAGAGAGTCCAACTGGGCATTCCTAGACTTGGAGAAAGGATATGACACGTTCCCAAGAAAGCTAATCTGCGGAGTACTGCGGTGGTTTGAAGTCCCAAAAACACTGGTAGAATTAGTGTAGGCTATGTACAAGGACCCAATGATGCAAGTACGAACAGTATTTGGCCTCACAGAGGGGTTCCCAGTAGAAGTGGGTGTACACCAGGGTTCAGCTCTGAGCCCACTGCTGTTCCTACTGGTGATGGACTACATTAGCAAACAGATAGGAGGAGACAGATCAACAAAGTTGCTGTATGCAGACGATATGCCATTACAGGCTGACTCTGAGCTAGAACTTCAGCAAAGGATAGGAGAATATAATGCTAAACTGAAGGCACATGGGATGAAACTGAATACAGATAAGATGGTGGTAATGGCAGCAAATTGGGGAAATCAGAAGAAGCTGAGAATAGAGATACAAATGAAGATAGTGGAGTAAACAGATTCAGGTATCTGGGAGGGGTGGCTGAGGAAAAGGGAAGTCTGAATGAAGAGGACAAAGCTAGAATCAGAGAGGCTTCAGCCAACTGACATAGAGTCTTAGGTGTAGTCTATGACAGAAGAATGCCAAAGATGCTGAAAAGTAAGGTGTACAAGACAGTGGTGTGACCTGTACTACTGTACGGTACAGAAACCTGGGCAGTAAAAGCAGAACAGTTGAAGCTAGAGGTGATGGAAATAAAGTGCCTGAGAAGGGAGGTAGGATGCACACTGTAGGAAAGACGAGGAAATTAGGACATAAGAGCAGAAGCCAAAGTAGCTCCAATTGCAGACAAGATCAATGAGAACAGATTATGCTGGTTTGAACACGTGCAGAAAAGCAGAAGACAATCTGGTGAGGAAGATTTGAGACAAACAGGAAGAAGGTAAGAGGAAGCGAGAATGTCCAGCAAAGAGGTGGATGGATTGTGTGAAAGAAGTTCTGCGACAGTCTGGCATGAGTGTTGAAGAAGGCAGGAGTGTGGCACTGAATCGAGAGAGTTGGTGACAGTTAACACAATATCCCTACACCATGTAGACAAACGGGAAAAAGAGGCTGATGATGATGATACCATACCCAGGAAAACAATGTTATCACTACTACAGAGACATAAAGTAATACCATAGAGGCATTGCTGTCTTGTGGGAGGCTGAAGTTAAAACTGCATCACCACCAGTGCAGTGTAAGTAAACTTTCCCTTAGCCACATGTACAGCCTGATAGTGTGAGTCAGCCACACATCTTACACACTCATGTTTCTTTCTTCATAGCCCTTGAAGCTATTACAGAGAATGCACAGCTGCACAGAAACAGGACAGATCTCCCTATATAGCCCTGGGGTGAGTATAACTCCTGTACACAGTACTGGTTTAAATGTTAGCAATCTGCTCAGGTAGTAGAGCTGTAGGTTCTCTGCACTACTGGTACTGCTGTGCTAAGTTACATAATTCAGAAGTACTAATATGTTTGATGCTATTACTGTGTGTTAGTGTGCATGCATATCTTTTTTGCAGAATTGCAGAAGTAGCTTAATACATTACAGCTTTGTCTTTCAGATTATGATGATGGCTGTGAGTTCAATTCTCTCCTTCAGTAGTCAATTATGGCATCACTGCTAATTTTCTGTGGGTGTGTATTGTAATTAAGAGTAAAGTACTGACCACATTGTAATAGAAGTACATATATGAACTGTGTTTTTTCTTAGTAGCTGTACATTTGCCTTGCACATGCATTACTGCATGTTTGACTGCAGCCTTTCCGTGGTATGTGCAAGTAGCACAACATGCTAAGGTTTGGCCTTTCATATAGCAGGGAATAATGGCTGTGGGCTTGATTCCCCTTTTGGTTGTACATTGTGCCATCACAAGTAATTGGGGTGAGTGCCTGTCATTCCTTTGAGCATAGTACCTGTTACATTGTAATGGAACATACATCTGAGCTACATTTTTTCATTGCATATGTACATTTCATTCACACTTTCCATTGCTGTGCATTTGACTGCATGCTGCAATTCCATTGTCTAACTAGTGCAACATCTTAAGATGTAGCTTTCACACTGTATATGATGATGGCTGTGGACTTGATTTCCTCGTTAAGTTGTCTTTTGTGACATGATTGGTACTTTGGGACGGGTGCTTGTTGATTACAGTGTGTACAATATTATAAGGGAAAAATGTGTATGAGCTGCATTTTTCACTGCATAATTACATTTCTCTCACAGAACCCCTTTCTCAATATATGTGGTCTGAAGACATCACTGTGTGTTGGATTGTAATCTTCAGGTTGATTGTTCAAGCAGCTCAACATGTTAAGGTCTTATTTTCTGGGTTGCTTTGCACGATGATGGCTACGAGTATGATTCCCTCACTGGTTGTATAATATGCCACCATTGTTATTTTGTTGTTCTTTTGAGTTTGTAGTAAATATATATATATATATATATATATATATATATATATATATATATATATATATATATATATATATATATATATATATATATATATATATATATATATATATATACGTAAGGTGATTTCATTATTTTTTACTCAAAAATTTTGTTTTGTTTTTCTTCAAAGAATAACAAACAGCTTAATTAGAGTTTATCTGAGTAATTAAAACCAATGACGAATTATATACTTTACATTTGGCCTGAAGTTAATTATAAGGTAAACCAATCTTGATCAAGTTCATGCAAGACATAGACTATTTTTTTTTCTTCAAGAAGAGTCTGAGTTCATTTTTAATGTCTTGATGAGAGATAATATCTTCCTCCATGGATTGTTACTCCATAATTTAGGAGTAATTCTCAATTCCTTGACTTTTATTTCCATCAGCACTGTTTAATTCAGTAGACTTAAAAATTCTTCAAAGGATGGTTCAGAGATGGATTTCCACTTTCTTGAGATACACTTCCTAGCAACTGCTAGTGTAATCCATAGTAAATATAAATCATTTTTATTAATTTCTGTTTTATTCATTAACATTCAATAAAATTAGAGTTCTGGATAATACAAATGTATTCGGTTGGCCATGATGGTGCAGTGGTTAGCATTGCCACCTCACAGAAAGAGATTCTCCGGTTTGATCCTCCTTCTGTGCGGAGTCTGCATGTCCTCCCTGTGGTCGTGTGGGTTTCCTCTGGGTGCTCTGGTTTCCTCCCAAAGACATGCTGTAGGTGGATTGGACACTCCAAATAGGCCCTAGGTGTGAGTGTGTAAATGTGTGTGCCTTCTGTGGATGGTTGGGTGCTGGGCTGGCAACTCAACATCGTAAAACTCCACTGCCAATCATGAGCCGACAGGTGATCCGCTGTGGTGACCCCTAACCGGGAAAAGCCAGAACAAGAAGGATAATACAAATGTATTTGTAAATATAGCTTGTAAAAAATTATTGATATCTTCCCAGAATTTTTTTACTTTAATACAATCATAAAAGATGTGTATCCAATCTGCTTTACAATTTGTAAACATCTCCAACAGGTAGCATTATTAGAGGAACAAATTTTGACTGGTTTATTATGAGTGTAAAGTGCTCTATTCAGAAATGTCCATGTATATATTTTCCAAAATTGTGTGCTGGATGTTAATTTTACAGAAAACGATAGGGTATTGGAGATGGATAATATAGGTAAAATGTTTGAAGTTAGGGGATACCCTAAGGAGATGATTCTGGATATTACGGAATATGTAAAGAAAGAATGGGGGAAAAAATACAAGCCCATACTAGGAGAAGTAAATGGGGTTATAAATGGACAAAAAAGATCCTTGGAAATGAATGAATATACCAGAGCATGTATAGTACAATATGCTCCGGAAGCAAATGGCATCAAAAAAATAATACAGAACAATTGGAATATCTTAAAAACTGAGGAGAGTGTATATAAGGTAGTGGGGGATGGACCCAAATTTGTATATAGTAATGGGAATAATCTCAAGATGAGCCTAGGGAAGAAAAACAATTCTAAATATGGACAGCAGGATACACATACCACAAGATGTGGAAGTTGTAATCAGTGTAAATACATTATGTTAGTACCGACAATTATACTGGAAGATGTTCACAACACAAAAATAAAATTTAGAAAAGGCAACTGTAGGACTTCCCACGTGGTTTATTTAGTGAAGTGTACGAAATGTCCTTGTTATTATGTGGGGATGACAGTCAGATGTCTGAGAAATAGAATGTATGAGCATTATTATAAGATAAAAAGGGAGGATACAAAAAATGCCCTTTGGAGACATCTGAATGGAAAAAGGGTATGTAATACCTTTAATTTTGGGATATTGGAATGTATTAAGCCTAACCCTAGGGGAGGGAATATAAAATTATTATTGAGAGAGAGGGAGACAAGATGGCAAATTAAACTTAATGCATCTGAATATCCTGGACTTAACGACACCATCTCTATTAAGCCAGTATTAGAGAACAATAGGTGAGTGTATAGTAGTAGGAATATCATATGGTAATAGTTTACAGTAGAATTGTGTTATGAATACAAGGGGATCATGTATGAAGTACATTAGGATGGGCAATACTTTTTTATGCATCTTTTAAATGAGTTTATAAATGAGTTTTTTAATTGTGTTTTTTAAAAGTGTTTTTTTAAGGAAAATGTACATATCATAAAGTCTGTTTTATTAGTAAATTAATAAAAGTTAGGCATTGTTTATTAAATAAGAGATTTTGAATAGGCTAAAACTTCAAGGGGTTAGTATAAGCTATTAAAGTTAAATTAGATAGGTAGTTGTTCTGGAATCAATGCACTGAGCACTTTAAATGGTTAATTAGTATACACAGGGTAGGAAAGGTTTTAAGTTTGTGATTGGTGTAAAGCCATATAAAAAGTGAGTAGTGGCTGTTAATGTTGGTTCTGATGAAATCTACTACCAGTAGATGAAAGCGCTCAACCAGTATTGTTGTCGAAGTCAATACATTTTATATTAAGTTATTTCTTGTGTTCAGTGCAATTTGGTGACTGTGACTGATTTTGGATTTTGTTGTTACTTGTTGGCCGGTCCAGTCGTATATTATTTTTATTTTACAGAATACAATATCTTAGCTTTGCTTTCTGTGGACAAACTTATTGAGTGTCCTTCAATGATGACATTTCAATAGTTCTGTTGATTTTTAGCTTTATAGTTTATTAACATTTTGTATAATTTTGATGTCATATTTGCCCAGTTTTGATTATTATATATAGTTTCACTCAAATATTTTATGAATTTAGCTTTGTCTTTAGAAGATGAATTATTAATTATTCTGCATAGATCTTGTGAGTATATCAATACACTTTGAAGTAGTAGCCAATCAGAAGAACAGATATATGTATTTATTATATATTGAATGTCTACAATTTTTGATTATTAAATACAATGCAGCCAACATATAAAGTTTTTGTTTCCCATGTGCTAAAGTATTCGTGTGTATTTTATTAAAAACTTTTTTTGTGGAGCTAAATGGAGTTGAAAAATCCATCCAAAGTTTTATGTCTGTATTGGCATTGACAAATTTTCTATAAGAGTTAAAATGTAATTTATTAAGTTTAGTTTAGTGGGTTTTGCTATATTACATTGAATGTTAATGCATAAAATGTGCCATTATTTGTTAATTTGATCGATTAACATATAGTTTCTTTATTATGGAATTTTCATTTGAATAAATAATAGTATGTAGAGTTTTTCAATTTGAAGAATAGCTTGGATCTGTCCAGTTTATGATGATTTTAAAAATAGAGGCTTTGATATAGGTCTCTTTATCTGGAAAATTGATTCATCCTTGTTCCCAAGGTCTGATATGGTATGTGAAAGCTACTCTAGTCCTGTTGGGGTTCCAGAGAAATTTTAACAAAAGTGTATTTATTTCTTTTATGAGATATTTATCTGGTATCTCAGGAATAGCTTGTGCTATGTAAAAGATTTTTGAAAGTTATATCATTTTTATCAACTGTAATCTGTCTTCAAAGGTTTGATATATTTTATTCCACTTTACTACATAATTATTCTGAGTATTTATGATATTATTGTTGTTTGTAGTTAATGTTTCTTCTATATTTTTACATAAGATAATACCTAAATAATTCATTGTATATACTTGTTTAACAATTATACAATTTCCATATATTAGAAAGTCACTATTTTTGTTCTAAATTCTAAAGTTAGATTTTGTTTTGTTAAAGTGTAGACCTGAAATTGAATAAAACGTTTCAACTTGCTTATCTAATTTGTTTAGAAATTCTTTTGAGATGGGTAAAGTGAGGAATATGTCATCTGCAAATAGCATAATTTTAAAGTTATATTGATCATATGTATCAATACCTTTTATTTTAGAATTGTAGTGGAGTGAAGATGCAAATAGTTCAATAGCTAATGCAAAAAGATTAGGAGACATGGGACAACCTTGTTTTGTACCTTTAGTTAGTGTTATACATTCAAAAGTAAATGGTCCTAATTTTTACATAAACTATGTTGTTTTTATATTTTTTTTTATCAAAGAAATAAAGGAATGAGGGCATTCATAAAATTCTAAAACTTTAAATAGATAGTCCCAGTTTAAAGAGTCGAAGATTTTTTTCTATGTCTAGTGCAATTACTAGAGCTTCTTGATTCTCTCTATTTAAGATGACAATAAGTGTTAATATTCTTTGAATGTTATCATATGTATGTCTGTTATAAATGAAACCTGTTTGAATCATGGAATTTTTAATTCTATTGACTAGAGCAGACATAAAAAATTTGTAATCATTACTGAGTACAGATATTGGTCTATAAGAACTACATTTTGTAGGGTCTTTATATTCTTTTATGATGGGTGCGATTAAGGAATATCTCCATGAGGGTAGTACTGTGTTTTGTGTTTGGATTTCAAGTAAAGTTTTATGAAGTATTGCAGTTATAGAAGTTGGAAACATTTTGTATAATTCAATTATTATGCCAGCAATTACTGGTGCTTTATTACACTTACTTTCCTTAATTTTTTCTATGACTTCTTTACATGAAATTTGTTTTTGAATATCTAATTTTAATTTTTCTGGTATTCTCTTAATTTTAGAAAAGTTTAAATCTAATTTTGAAAAGAAGTTTGTTTGAAATTTACCTGTTCTATATTGTTCAGTATAAAAAATGTAAAGATATTTAAAAGCATCAAGAATATCACTAATATCTGATACTTTTTTATTTTTTTCCCTTCATGAAGAATATTGGTGATATTATTTGTTCTATAATGCCTTTTGATTCTCATTGGTAGGTTATGCATATTTTAGGAGATGCAGAATATGAGTTTATTTTTAATTTTTCTAGTGCCAAACTAGTTTTATGTGTTAATAGTTCATTATATTTTTTGTTTAATTCATCAATTGTATTTTTGTTATTGGTAGAATTTGTTGAGTTATTGTTTTTAATTTTTATAAGTTGTTTTTGTATGTTATGTAGTTCAGATTCACATTCTTTTGCTTTGTTCTTGAACCATGTCAGTGTAGTACTATATATATATATATATATATATATATATATATATATATATATATATATATATAAGTTTTCAAGTATCCCATATAATGACTATGTTAATCTCTTCAGAATAATTAGTATATAAAAAAATTGTAATTCTGAAATCAACCATGGCCTAAATTCTTTCAATTTTGTGATATAAGCTGGTATTATTGTCATATAGGTCAATTTCTTAAAGTCTACTTGAAGTTTAAGAATAAGTGAACTATGATCTGATAATGGGCAGGGAATTATTGAGAAGTTAGTTACTTTTGTATTTAGTTCTTCTGAAATATAAATTTTGTCTATTCTTGTTTGGGTACCAAATCTATGATCTTGATGGGAAAATAGTAGTGAATTATTTTTTTAAAGCTAAATGTGTTAAGTAGGTTATGTTTTTCACTCCATTTTTTGAATATTTTTGCTATAGAAGTTAAACCTAGTTTCTCTTATTAGTGGTCTCAGAGTTATTCAAGATACAATTAAGATCTCCACCTATTATCAGGTTTCCCTTATATATTTTGCTAATGAGGTCTAGATTTTTTTTTTTACTGTCACTGTTCCTATCCCAGGGAACCAATACAAATTTACTGGTGTCCAAATTCGATTATTAAATTTCACTATAACAAGCGCTATGAGTCCTTCGGTCTTCATAATTATATATG
>NC_056739.1:1820024395-1820031895 GCF_019279795.1 Protopterus annectens
TATCTGGACATAACATCACATTAGGGAAAATACACTGAGCTGCTAGCCATGTCACCAAGCAATATCCAAACTACAAGCAGACTGACACAACAAAACAGCAATCTTGCTATGGGGGGAATTCACATGTAATTGCAAATATACCAGGCAATCCAGGGATGTAATAGCACTGAGAAACAGACACCAGTGTGAAAGTGCATACAGTATAAGGAGTGTGTGAACCAAACTGTCAGCATGTTTGACACTCACACACTACCCCTACATATAATGGCCCAATACACAGTGTAGTATGATGCCTGACTGTGTTATGGGGCATGTCACAGTCTTACCCTACAAAAATGTAACACTTAATACAGCACCAGAAAATGGATCTGCATGCAAAGGCAGATAGAAAAGGAAACATAACAATTACATCTACTCCCCCCAAGAAATAACATAGTCACAATACACTGCTACACAGTCCTGACAGTCTGTCAACAATAGCCAGAAATGCAAAGACTTCCCAACTGTTCACACTCCCAAAGAATGTCCATGCCTTGTCATCACATATAAGGCCTCTTACACATAAAATTTCTGGCAGTCTGATACCTAACTGGGATGATATTATGAATTATGTCACTAAGTAATTATATACCATATATCTATGCCTCTGACTGCATGATATCTGGACAAAGTTTGACATACTCTTGGACAGAGGCCTAAACACAGGTCAAGGATGGAGAGACTGCTGTTATAAACTGAGAAAGTAGCTGGTGTAACAGGGTTTATTGTAACATATCTGTTCTGAGCAACATAAAGTCAGAAACAAACATGGATGCTACCATTTACTGACTGCTATCCTACAGAGCATGCTACTGACCTTTCAAATTCAATAAATGTGTGAGTAACACACTGATAATAACAGTACAAACTCTGGGCAGTCTGAGCTATGTCAACCACATAATACTCTCAAGACTGCAAATCATGCAGGGCAGCCATATCCACGCAAACCCTGTCAAAGCATCAGTACTCCAATTGTATAACAATACTCATAGTCTATCCCTGTGACTGTCACAATTGTCCCTGGTGAGTTGGGCTGTCTTCACAGTCTGTGATGTACATTGTTAGTAGAACAAGCCTAAAACTTCCTCAAAGCCAAAGAAAGGGCCGAGTCCTACATGAGGTACACAGTTATAGGTGTTTCCAAGCTATTGAGAGTGAGAGTGAGATAGAGAGAGAAAATTAATAAATAAATAAACAAATAAATAAATAAATAAAATAAAAACCTGTAAATACAAGAACAGGAACAAAAACAGGTATGGACTGCAGTAGGGGGTATGTAATAATGGGAAATAGGAAGTTTAATATACATGTCAAAACAAGACCTGCTGTATGGACATATTGCTGAGTAGAAACTATGGCCATAGCATCTCTGTCCATCTGCAGTGACATAGAATACATCTCAGGCCCCGGATGTCACACATATATCCAGATATGAATTGTGAATACAACTATGTTATGAATGTTTGTCTCAGAAATGTCATGGAGCTATACAGGGTAGTTACATAGTGGAATTATGTCACAGCTGTGTGTGTAGGACTGCATGTGATATACTGAGATCATACCATTCAGTTGTCCATTGTTATGCACACTGACCATATGTTTGACTCATATTTGTAGTCATTTACTCAAAGACTTGTGTCATGTCTTGCAAATAATTGGCAACCTGCAAACAATGACATTAGAACATCTCGCTCCCTTTTATATGGCCATTGCTGTTTGGGGTCCCCTCAGCAGATCATCTCCACCCATGGCATCCAGTCCTCTGCATCTTGCTCTCAGACACCATACACCTGCATGTCTGCCATCATCACATGCATATGCCTTTTGTAAGCTGTCTGCTGTCCTAGTAACCTGGTAGCCTCATCTGTTGCAAAATATACGCAGCATACTCCCTCGGCACATGTCCAAACCGAGCATGCCACTGTCTGGCATTGTCCCCAAGCCATCCAACCTGGGCTGACCCATTAACACACATGTCCCTAATCCTATTCCCCCTGTCACAAACCATGCAAATGTGAACATCCCACACTCTGTTGTGTCTAGCCCTAAATCCTGCCTGTCTGTACAGTCCCACTGTCTGCAAGCAATATAATGTAGTCAGTCACACTACGCTCCTCTAGACTTTACATATCACTCTTAATGGTACTTGTCTATCACAAATAACTCCTGACTCCCCTCCCCACCACACACAACCTGCCCGTACTCTCTTGTACACCTCTCCCCCACACTGCCCATGACTCTGAACTGGTGTTCCCAAGTAGTTAGACCTATCCACCTTCCAAACTGTGCACCCTGCATTGTCACCATTCCTCTATCCCCCACCCCATTCACACACATGTATTCTTACTTAGTCCTGCTGATCATCATTCTTCCTCGCTCTACAACATAACCCCACCTTCCCAGGGTCTCCCCAACCTGTCCCCTAATCTCATTACAGACAACAATGTCACCTGCAAATTGCACAGTCAACAGGGGCTCTTGTCTGATCATGTCCGTCAACCTGTCCCTCACCACTGCAAATGTGAAAGGACCCACAGCTGACCCCTGATGTACTCCCACCTCCACCTTAAATCCACCCGTCATGTCAAAACCAGAAATTACTGCTGTCACACTAGCTTCCTACATATCCTGTAGGTGTCTGACAGACTCCTCTGGCACCCCTGACCTCCACATACAATACCACAACTACTCTCCAGGCAGCATGTCATATGCTCTCTGTAGGTGCATAAGGAACACAATACAGCTGCATTTCAGCCTCAGTGCAGAGCTCCATCAACACTTGTGGATCAACATTTGCATCTCTACCACTCTTATCTGGCATGAAACCATACTGCAAATCATCAATCATCACCATGTTCTCAACCTAGGTGCCACCACCCTTTACCATTACCTCATCCTGTGACCAATCAATGTTATCCCTCACTTGTTACTACAGCTCTGCAGACCACCCTTGTTCAGATAAGCAGTACCCATGCATATTTGCCAACATCTCACACATCCTCTCACTTTCCAAGATTACAGTAAAGAATCCAGTTAAAAATACCACTACCATGTCTCAGAAACACCTCCAGGCATTCACAGGTATGTCACCTGGAATAACAGCCTTTCCACTGTTAAACCCGCTCATAGCTATCCTTACATTCTCCTTGATAATCTGTTGCACCTCCTGATTAACCATACCCACCTCAGCCAACCTTCCCTCCCTCCCCCATTTTCCTCATGAAACAGGCCATCAAAGTGATGTTTCCATGTTATAAACACACTCATAGCTCGTATGTTTCACCCATATTCCCTTATCACCCTTTTGTGCTGCACATCCTTCCTAGCTATGTGCCTCTGTCTAGCCAATAGTTACAGGCCCTATACACCATCCGTGCTGTCCAACATTACATACAATCCCAGATTCCACATCTGTATGCCAGACTCCACATCCATAGCCATGTCCAACACTCTCTTTGCCATGCACCCCAACTCTTTATACTCATGTCTACTCTTTGCATATGTCTGTCAGTCCCACTTCTCCTTTGCAAACACCTTTCTCTGCATACTCCCCTGTACTTCTTCATTCCACTGCCACATGTGTAGGAGCAGTCACCATCTGGGCAGCATGTCAACCTGTGGTTGACTGAGCATAGTAGGTCACAGGTTCATTAATGTAATGCTGAGTATAAGTACAAATTGGACACATCCACTGAGGGCAACTGAAAGGCCATCCCAACATAGGTCTGTGGTCTCACAGGCAACTATCCAACCCACCCTGTAATGGAGGTCAGCCACAGCACATATACATACACCATAGCTTAAAATGACCTGCTTTGGACATGTTTAGGACAAACATCACCCCCTCCCTAACTCAACATCAGTATAGAAGGATATGCACACCACTTGCACCCCTACCCTCACCATTAATCAAGTGCAAACTGCCTACTTACACATAATGCTATGCATGTCCATACAATGCTGCTAGGTACTGGAATATTATCTGATGTAATGTTGTGGCTGCTGATACTCATTACTAGTGAGCTGTCTCTGTAAAGAACTATGGAAAATGTCTGACGTCCTGTGATGTGTTTTTCCCTGTTTATGTCTTTTCGGTGTGATGCAGAGGCTTCCAGCCTATGATGTCCAGAAGACAGCAGCCATAACTGAAGGCATCCTGGAACACTACCACATCTTCTTCAGTCAGGGTCGCCAACATTAGTGGGAGAGGACAGGCCTCTGGGAAGACCTCACACACAGAGTGAATACCTTGGGGAACCATGGCCGCACGTACAAAGAGGTCAGGCACAAAGCAACTGACCTGATTCGGCATGCACGGCAATGGGCTGCTGCAGTGGTGAAGGACCATTCTATTACTGGTGGGTGGCCAGCCAGAGAGGCCCCACTTACAGCAATGGAGGAGCTCCTTGTCAACCTTGGGGTGGCCCACAGAGAGCAACTACGACAAGATGTAGCTGTCATGGAGGTGGGTGCCACCCAGGCAACCAGTGTGGAGCATCCAGGTAAGGCAAAAGTCCACATCAGTGTACTGAGGTTACATTTCAACTGTGTAGCAACAGCCTTTAGATGCAGATGTCATTGCAAAATAGAGCACTGGGTGGGGTTTAGTAATGCACACATGTGCCCATTTCAAGTGAAGTATAGCAAATAGTGTAATATCATAGTGTAGACTGTACCTGTGCATACATGTAGCATTGCTCCTGGACCAATGTCTATTGTGAAGCTGTTGACAATACCTCTCCCTCATATTACCTGGGCACCTCTCATCAACATGAGGCACAACAGCCTGAGGCTAAGTATGTGATCTTTCTGTTGGGCTTACCAGTACCCCAGGCATTTTAAGGTCATGGATGTGGCCATGCACTGAACTGTTATAGTCAGCAAATTGCATGTATCTGCAAGATCACATGTGGTGGGGTTCACTGCATGATATCACAGGGGCCTATTTGCATGAGATGGCACATATCAGTAGCATAACTCAGAAACCTGTTATTGCAGGACATCTGGATAATGATTGCCAAAATGTGGGGACAGAGTGCCAATAGTAGGGATATGTTGTATACAGTACTGAGAGACAGTGCATATAAAAGGTGTACACACATGTCACAATGCCAGGTATGTGTGAGATATGACAATGTGTGCACAATACACAAGATCAAAGCCATGCAACCTGTCATGTGACTTATAATCTGTACAATGCAAATGTGAAACATATAACTCTGTTAGGGGAACATGTATGTGGAGTGGAAACAGTCCAAGAAGCTAGATGCATATGTGTGGCAGGAGGAAGCTCATACTGGGGTATATCAGGGTGTGATACAACCACAGCAGCTGATCAGATTGGGTACACACCTGCCAGTCATGGACTCCTGCAGTACCTGCATATAACATTCAGCTCACATACCAGGATTATCCCAACACAGACCCACAGTTACCTGCTACAGCAAAAGCCATGGTTCACATAAGCCTAACATGCTGCAAAGGGATTGAACGCTATGGACACATACACACAGCATTGCATATGCCATGAAACACAGTGCAGATAGTCATCAAAAGGTGTACAAGAGATGGTGCAACAGTGACAGTTTGAAGAAGTGGACATCTCTACACATATGTTTGGAAAATCATCCCAGAAATGTCCAGGGAGGCTGCCAGGAGCCATATAGCAACAGTGAAGGGGTATCAGACATCTCTGGCAAGTATTGGGTGTGTACTACATGTGACAATAGTCTTCCATGGACTCCACATGTCTTGGGTATAGGATGTGTTTTGACGATGGCAGCTGTTCCTTACAACACACAATTGCCAGTTCTGGGTAACATCTGGACAAAATACATCAACTTTTCAAAACGCATGTGTGGAAATGTGTGAAGGTGTTATGAGACCAGGGTTGAACTCTCTTTGTGTACAATTTGGTCATGTTAGTTTGGCATAGTAACAGCACTGCACAACAGCAGAGCAGCAGAGCAGCACTACCCACACAGTGAAGCAGGGTGATGGCAGTGTCCTGTTTTGGGTTTGCTGTCCACCAGCCTGAACTGGGGCTGTAGCCAATTCACATTGTATTATGACCACTTCCAGACACCAGTCCCTTGTGGCTATGATCTGTCTGGTGTCTGCCACATAGCTGTGGATGGGGAGGTATCCCAACATTGCTCACAACAATTGGCCTCACCATACATCCAAATGAACAAAAGGATGGATTCACAATAACACAATCAAAAGTCTGCTGTGGCCAAGCCAGAGGCCACACCTACATATGAAACACAGTCTGTGTGTTGACCTGACACGTGCTGTGCACAGGGATGGCCTTGCAATTGGACAGATTTGGAGTTGTTTGTCAAGAGAGAGTTAGTTTGCAAACATTGCCGTGTTGAGATGTACCATGCTGGGAAACACCACCCCATGAGGACTGACTGCTATACTGAGAACAGCAGGTGCTTTACCAAAGTATTGGTTTATGAGTGTGCACCTTCTGCAAGCCAGCTATTGTAATACTAACATGTACAATATGCCACCCCTACCTGATGTGTATGTTTCTCATTCAGAATGCACAGGTTACATGTCATACAAAATAGTGGAAATCTCATGGCAATATTCATGTGGTCTCATGTGATATGTCACAAAACTCTTGCATGTTAAGAGTGGTGTATACACTTACTATATCCACTGTCAGTTTGTGAAGTTGTTTGAGGAAATGCCCTTGTTTTCACATACATGTATTGCATGTTATGGCAACTGGAAATCACAGTATGACATTAAAAGTAGGGTCACCAATCTATTGGTCAAACCAGTAATGTACCAGACCAACATAGGAGGTATGTGCAGCAGACAGGGAGTATGACCCATATATCGAAATAGTTGTGAAAACTCTGTACAGTTTGTAGTTATGTTCCCTAGGTTTTGCCACCGTACTGTACTGTAATGTACTGAAGTCTACATGGGTGTAGTGTGCTCTAGGTGAAGGCTCAACACCTACTAAAGACACTCACACATCCAGTGATGTAAAGTAGTAGTAAAACTAAGTTGAAAGGTATGTACTGCATGATGTTGAGGGCTTGTCTAGAGTGTGTCTATTGTGGTCTGGGTGTGTGCCATGACTGTCACCCTCTGCCTAATGTGAGTTCTGTGTAATGCCTGTGGGACACCTTGTGTGTGTGAGTGTGTGTGTTTGTGTTTGTGAGTGTGTGTGTTTGTGTGTGTTTGTATGTGTGTGTATTTGTGTATGAGTATGTGTGTCTGAGTGTGTGTGCGTGTGTGTGTGTGTGTGTGTGTGTGTGTGTGTGTGTGTGTGTGTGTGTGTGTGAGACTGTGTGAAAGTGTGTGTATATGAAAGCAAACTGTATAATGATGTTAATAATGTACATAACTTGTGTTTTCCTCACAGGTGGGCATGGTGGTCCCAGTCCCTCCCACTATACAGGTGATGTTAGCTTGTTTGACGACTCTGACCATGATGAC
>NC_056739.1:1820036895-1820204395 GCF_019279795.1 Protopterus annectens
TATAACATTGCCTCAGGATACCCAGGTTCACCAGCTGGACTGAAGAGTATACCTGAAATTGCCCATTGGTCATGCCTGAATAGTAGGGTGAGCTGCTTAGTCACTTGATTGGTGAGGGGTGAATAATGAGCCTTGCCCTGCTGGGCAATCAAGTGTCAGGGTATATTAGTACTTGCTATTAGGTCTGAGCAAGTGCTGGACTGTAGGATGCTTTTTACGTCTTAGGTTGAGAGTTAGACTACTTTTAAGGGAAAAACTGAAGAGGAGACTTGGTGGAGCCGGGAATAATTTAGCCCTAGCTAACCAGTGCTGCCCAGATGTGCAAAACCGTGCAAATGTGGTTTTTACAGCAGGGAAATGAAAGAGATAGAAATTAGCCCAAAATGGCCTATAAACTACTAACGTCTGGGCTGGAATCACTCCTCCAGGGACAGATCGCTGCTCAAAGCTCCCTCTCTCACAGGTGAACAGAGAAACCTCCTTCTATCCAAGTAAGGTATGGGCAACTCAGAAACTTGTAACACAGCCCTGAATTCAGCACTAGCCTGAAAACTGGACCATACTAGCTTAGAAAGGTGGGAAACAAGGAAAAAAATTGAAAAGATAAGGCAAAAACAGTAAAAAATACACTTAAAATGGCTTTAAATGACTACAAACAGTAAAAATACACTTAAAACAGCTTTAGATGAATACAAGCAATCAGAACGGTTTTTAAACAAATTACCAAATTAACCAGTAAAAAAGCCTCAAAACTGAGCCCTGTTCCTGTAGTCTTCAATCAGACAAGTTCTAACTGCACACTCCGGAACCTTCTCCAAAAAGAAGGCCTGGATTAGTGCACAAGTTATACAAACAAAGCTAGATTCATCAGGCCTGAATCTAGTTTATGCGACAGCAAACAATGCACACCGATTTCAGTAAGAAACAGTTCAAATATGCAGGCACTATAAGCCTCGAACCAGGAATTCCCAGCTCAGAAGGGCAGAGTCCATCCTCTCCTCCTACAAGAGTGCAGACCAAAAACCTTCTTAATGTAAAATGAATGGCCTGAAGCCCAAGTACTTAAACAAGAACTAATACACTTTTACAATAACAGACATTGAGCCTTCAATCAGCAGTTCCCAACTTAGAAGGATGTAAGCTACCTGTCCTGCCACAACAGTGCAGACCACAAACCTTCTTAATGTAAAACAACTGGTCTGAAGCCCAAGTGCTTAAACCAAAAGGCTTAGAATGATAGCTACACTTTAATCAGGTTACTACTAAGCAGTAATAAATACAATTGAATACTTTTAAGAAGGCCTGGATTAGTGCTCAAGTTACACAAACTAAGCTAGATTCAGCAGGCCCGAATCTAGTCTATGCTACAGCAAACAAGGCGCACCAATTTCAGTAAGAAACAGCTCAAATATGCAGGCACTATAAGCCTTTAATGAGAAATTCCCAGCTCAGAAGGGCAGAGTCCAGCCTCTTCTCCCACAAGAGTGCAGACCACAAACCTTCTTAATGTAAAATAACTGACCTGAAGCCCAAGTGCTTAAACCAGAACTAATACACTTTTAGAATAACAGACACTGAGCCCTCAATCAGCAGTTCCCAACTTAGAAGGATGTAAGCTACCTGTCCTGCCACAACAGTGCAGACCACAAACCTTCTTAATGTAAAACAACTGGTCTGAAGCCCAAGTGCTTAAATCAAAAGGCTTAGAATGATAGCTACACTTCAATCAGGTTACTACCAAGCAGTAATAAAGACAATTGAATATTTTTAAAAAGGCCTGGATTAGTGGTCAAGTTATACAAACAAAGCTAGATTCAGCAGGCCTGGATCTAGTCTATGCTACAGCAAACAAGGCACACCAATTTCAGTAAGAAACAGTTCAAATAGCTACAAACACATGCAGTCTGAGGGTCATGCTGCTTTACACTAGATGTCTACATCTGAAAATGCGTTCACTGGATGGATTCCTTAAAATGAGGAACTATGACATCTGTGCTGTAACAGAGACCTAAGTACCCCTGTGCTATCAGCCTATTACCCATTCCACAAGTATTGGCTGCAGAACTTTGACTGAAGCTCCAAAGGTGGTGTTTCCATATTCGAAGAAACAAACAACCCACTATGTGCTGTTGCCTCAAAAAAATACACAGGCATGAAATGATCCAAAATATTGGCAAAAACACAGGTTTATTACTCCAGCCAGTCAAAGCAGTAAAATAGCTTAAAAACAATACTGGATAAACAGAACACAACTGTAGTGTATCCAACACAGTCAAGCCCTTTTGTCCTGCTCTAGGACTTCTTCAGAACTGTGTTTGCTAAAACCCACTCCCTCTTTTATACTAACAATTAACTAATTAGGATTAAGCAAACACAGTTCTGAAGAAGTCCTAGAGCAGGACGAAAGTGCTTGACTGTGTTAGATACACTACAGTTGTGTTCTGTTTATCCTGTATGTTTTTTTAAGCTATTTTACTGCTTTGACTGGCTGGAGTAATAAACCTGTGTTTTTATGCCTGTGGATTTTTTTGAGGCAACAGCACAGAGTGGGTTGTTTGTTCCTTGTGGTGTTTTCTCCACTCTGGTCACTGGTAGTTTGGTTTCTAGTGTTTCCATATTCATTAAGGAGGCACATACCTCCAGAGTGTTGACCAATTTAGGCATTACAGATCCTGCAGGCATAGCTAACATTAGGTAGGACAGTGGTTCAGTTTGTACCCTGCAATAGTTCCCCAAAAAATCACACTCCATGTCCCTAAACACCCTGGAGAATAATACTGTCCAACCTAACACTCACATTCTGGTTGACATCAACTACACCACCATTAGCTGGGAAAGCTACTCATGTACCAATGCATATGCACATCACATCAACATGGTCCTTCCTAATATGGGCAACTGTTGCTCGACACCAATAGTCAACTCCCCCTTGTTATATCTGACCACAAATTAATCACCTTTGGAAATCCATGGCTCTCCCATGCCCCCCTGCACAGGTAACCACCATGGAAAGCCTTTCCAATGCTGAATATGGCCACATAACAATAGAGGTGGCTAACCTCACAGCAGCCATGCAAATGGAGACTAGGTGCATGACAGCTGAATCAAACAACAATGCACTATGAACATGTACAAAAATGCATGGGTACTGCCATACCCACTATATCCAGGACCCTCACCATCAAAAAAAGGAAGCTGATCTGGTGGTCCCCTGCCATGCAGACAATGTACAACAGAAGGAGGGAACCGATATGGAATAATGTGAAGTCCCAAGACTGGAAATCAACCATTATCAGCCTCAATTTAAGGTTGAGATCCCTCATCAAATACTACAAAGTTAGCTGTGAGAACAGAATTGGAGCACATAGTGAAGACAACCAGAAGGTCTCATACAGTTATGCTAAGAATCTCCATGGCAATAGCAAGATTTGTTCTGAGCTACTAGACAATGGAACCTCCCAGATTGAGCCAACAAATACTGCCAATATACTGGCTGGCATTTTGAGTGCAAACATTACCCCTCACTCCCCCTCCAAAGTCCCATCACAATACAAGTACACCACCAGGCACCCAGTATTACTGCAGCACAGGTTAAAACGCCACTGTCCAAGGCCAAGAATACAGCTTCTATAGGACCTGAGAATATCCCTGGCTGTGTTCTACAGAAACTACAGAGTGACCTGGCACCTTACCTGTGTGCCCTGTTCAAGCACAGACTCACCTCAGGCTTTGTCCTGACTAAATTGTGTACTGCTACAGTCACCCCTCTCCACAAACGAGGTGTAACTACAGACCCTGGGAAATACTGCCCCAAATGCCCGACAAGTCTGTTATGTGAAGCTATAGAATGCATCACCATTCACCTAATAAACAGGGATATAGGAATCTGCAGAATCAGGATCCCACACAGTTTACCTTTGTGAAGGGTAGGTCATGCCAGCTCATTCCACCTGGTCAGTGTCTTGGTCTCAGTCACCTGAGCTGTGGATGAAGGCAAGGTGACACATACAACCTACGTTTATCGGGCCAAAGCCTTTGATAACATTCCCCACTCACTATCTAGGTGGAAACAGAGGCACAAACACACGGGTAGATTGGGCATACTGCTGTCATACATTGAGAGAGTTGCAGATGTCACTGGGTTTGTTGTAACATCCTTTATGAGGAATATGAGGACATCAGTAATGCCGATAGATGTGAGTATTTACTGACTGCATTCCCCAGAGTCCACAACTGAGTTACCAAGGACACCAACTGTCTGGTGAACACACACACCATAACAGGTAGACATGGGGCTAGTCTGTGGACAGGTGCCAGTGGAGAGGTATGTCAGAGACATATCACTGTGAGTTGTGAAGTCACACACTAAATGCATGTCCACACAAGCCCTGCCAATCTATCAATTCACCATGTGTATAACAGCACTGATGACATAGAATATGTTCACAAATTTTGGGATATGTCCCCCATGTTGGTTGCCTGTCTCCACATGTCCTGTTCTATGACATATTGCCACTCACTGTATGAGAATCTGTAGGTCACTGCCTCTGTAATGTTCCTCACACAGGCAAGGAAATGGGGCAAGGCCCACATTAAGGAATGTCCCATATGTCAGAACTAGCAGCAGTGTCCAGGTCCACAGCACAATACAATGTGGGCACCTGCATAATGGTATGGCAGTAGCAATTCCTGACATCCGCACATCTGTACAGAGGACAGAAACTAAGTAGATAGGCAACAGGTTATGCATTAGGATGAATGCTTTGCAAGAAACACATCTGAAACGGAAAGGTATGCCATTACTACATGACAGCAGTCCTCAATGACATGTCCAAAAACATAGTAGACTACAGTTAATGTCAACATATCAGATCAATATACAATAGGAGATACATATAAACATACAGCTGAAACATCAAGAACAAGATACTCAGTATACAGAGTCCAGCTTTGCATGGAGGGGTGTATGGTTCCAGTACTACAATCTGCAATCTACTCTTACTTGAAAAAGCACTGTTAAAAGTATTAATGTAATTAACATGCAAGTGTGACTGCATATAACCTGGGGAACTACCCATGTATGAAACAAATCAAAAGAGAAAAGATTGTGGTACTACCCATGTATACTCAGGTGTACCATACAGTATAATCACACCCCTTGCAACTGTAATGACAGCACATAGAAGCATGTTATGTACCGGAAATTAAATACACTTATTAAAGATGTCATTACCCTGCTATTTTATCAGACGGAATGTGATCACTGGTTACCAGGGCTATGCTTAGCAGGTGTAAACATTGCTTAAATGTAAATGCTAAGCAGATTTGCGCACTGGTAAGCAAAGCCTACACAATGTAAGCGCCTTTGAGTTTAACCATACATTAGCACTGCTTACCATTACGCAAACCCGCACAAACCCACTTAAAGCTGCTCAAAACTGCCTTAACCACTCTGTATCCAACAGTCCCTGTTCTGCAACAAAATAAGCACCCCTTGCAGGTCTTGAACCCAGGACCCTCTAGACTATAGTGATAGCAATTAACCACTACACAATCTGAGCTGTATAAATGTTTGTTGCTTTTTCAAATGTATCATTCAGTATACATACTGAATGTAGTGAACAACTGCTGTGACTACTACAATTGTTTACTACTTGTTAGCGAAAATAGTGTTGAATCAGTCATGTTTTTATATCTAAATATACACATTTCAGATAAATATGGTGGGATACATCTGAGAAGGTATATGCAACACTCATGTTTACACATAACAATGATATGGATATTTTATATACATATATATATATATATATATATATATATATATATATTATATTTATATATATATATATATATATATATATATATATATATATATATATATATATATATAGATAGATAGATACAGATATATATACATACACACATATATATTTATATACTTTATATATATATATATATATATAAAAACATATGCCCATAACATGTAGTGGAGTCATACCTCAGCATTATAACTCACAACCTCTTAGTGCAAGGGAACGTAATGTAAGTATTGCAGTTATAAATGTAGAATGTTGCTACAGTAACAGGGGTTGTGTCAACAAATATGTTGTGTAGGAAGGCTCTTCAGAAACTAACATGTACACTATCAGTTACTGACAGACATCATAAAATCATCATAGTGAAGCACCACACAAAAAACAGCAATGATCCTGTGGAATACAGCAGAAATATGACCAATAAACATGGACAGTCTGAAACAATCTGGTCAGTCCATAGGTATACACAGAACTCCTTACTGCAAGACGTGTGGACCAAGCCTGACAAAGGGGATGTTTACAGCCATGTAAATGGGGATATAACACAAATACTGGAGTAGATAAGCTCACGCAGTTGATGCATTCACACCTTCCTGTTTGTCCTAACACATATTAACTGGAGGAGTAGAGGTCCTAAGCCCACATACTTCCCACTAGTTAGTGACATACATCTTCACAGCATCCCACTGCTTTTTTAGAAATACACAAGTATGATGGTCAGGTAACAGTACATCTGACAAATATCCGGACATATCATCACACTAGGTAAATACACTGAGCTGCTAGACATGTCACCAAGCACTGTGTAAACTACAGGCAGACTGCTACAACACTGACCCAAGGTTCCTATGGGGAATACACATGTAATTGCAAATATAGCAGGCACTACAGGCATGTAACAGCATGGAGTAACAGACACCAGTGTGAAAGTGCATACCCACAACCAATCTGAACACAGTCACAGTCACATTATGGTAAGTCAACAATCATAAGTACACAGACCTCACTACTGTACAGACTACAACAGAATGTCCAGGTTTTGTCCTCAAATATAAGGCCTACTATACATAACATGTCTGGCAGTCTGATATATCACTAGCTTGTTATCAAGAATGATGTCAGTAACTAATGATATATTGTACGTATGCACCTCTTACTGCATGACATATGACATATGGACAAAGGGTGACAGACTTGGGGGACAGAGGCACAAACACAGTGCCAATGTAGACATTTTGCTGTGATAAACTGAGAAAATTGCTGGTGTAAAAGGGTTTCTTGTGACATATCTCTTCTGAGGGATATGAAGTCAGTAACACACACGGATGTCACCATTTACTGACTGCAATCATCAGAGTATGCTACTCCATTTCTAAAGACAGAAAATGTGTGAGTAACACACCACATCTAAGACTCCAAACTCTGGCCAGTCTGCAGATAGCCCTACAGTTGAGAGTTTCCTCAACCACATAACACCGTAATACCACACTTTAAATCATGCAGAACAGCCATATCCACACAAACCCTGTTAAACCAACATTACTTCAAATGTAGAACAGCAATATTTACATTCTGTCCCCATGTCTGGAACATCCCCTTCCTGTTTGTTGGCCTGTCTTTACAGTGTTTGTTGTAAGAGGTATTTCCAACTACCCTCTGTGATGATGTTTGTCAGAAACCCACATGAATTCCTGCTCGCAGTGAAGGAAAAGGGCCAACACCCACATGAAGTGCTTCATTATAGGAGTGTGTTTTCATGCAGTTGGCTATAGGAATGATACCACAGCTGTTCCACATGCAGTTAGCAAGTGGGGGACTCCACAGGCCATCATCTGATCATGAGCATTATGTACAAAAGTTAACTGCTGCCTATGCAAAACAGATTTATTTTTCCACATCTACCAGAGAGGGAGAGAGAGAGACACACACACAGAGAAAGTAAGAAAGGAAGAGAGAAAGAGCCAAGCGTGTTTGTGTATGATCTGTGGGTGGAGAGTGGTATCTGGGTATTATAATGGTTGCCTTTATAGTTTACTAATCCATACTGTCACATAGTAATTGCACATGGGAGTAGACATTTATGGCTGTGGATTGTCTACAACAACCTCTACAGTGTTTGCAAACTGTTGGCCTTGTAATGTAGACATTGTACTCAATATAATAAGGTAGCAAAACTCACACTGCAATGGATCCTGTCATTAATCACCCCAAAAGAAATTCTGACAACACACACAAGCACACTTACCAGTACTGAGTTTCAACCCCCTACCAGGCTATGTATCTCTTACAGTGTTACGCAGCTATCGCACACACCATGGAGCTTACATATTGGAGAGCTGTCCAAAGGTATCTTTGAAAGTGAGCGACATCAGCAGGAGTGCTAAAGGAGGGGTAAGGGAAGTTTAGTAAGTGTGAATGTCCACAAAATCAGGTGTCAACAAAGACATGCACACACTCTCTCACACAAACACACACACATTATTACATTTGCCAGGACTAGGATTAGAACTCCTACCTAACTAGTTTGCTACACTACAGCATTACACAGTTATCACAAGCACCACAGAGCTTACAAGACTGAAATGTGGTCAAAGTTTTTTTTCAAGGCGACTGACATCAGGAGGCATGCTAAAGTAGGGCAATGGGAGGTGTAGTGAGTGTGAATGGCCTCAATCTCCATACACACAGTTTCACAGTTGCCATGTCTGAGATTAAAATGCCTACCTAACTAGTTTTCTACACTACAGTATGACACACATATCATAAGCGCCACACATCTTATAGGGCGGAGATTTGACCAGAAAGTTATTTCAAGGTGACTGACACCAGCAGGAGTGCTAACATGAGCAATGAGAAGTGCAGTGTGTGTGAATGGGCCATAAATCATTCCTCTGGAAGCACACACACACAAGTCACACACAACTTTACATTTGACAGGACTTGGAATACAAATGCTAGATGAATACTGATTTGTACTATCATGTTACACAGTTATCACAAGCACCACAGACACTATAGGACTAAGGGCTACCAAAAGTAATGTCTACAGTGTATGGCATCAGCACATCATGTGATATCGACCAATTGGATGTGTGGTGGGTGGGACAGGCCTCATAATGGAAATATCTCTGTCACTGTCTGTCTTTCTCTTCCCCATATCTGTGTGTGTGTGTGTATGTTTGACATACTATAGTGTGTTGGCCTTGGATATGTGTGAGTATTCCTATCCAATGTGTGTGCAAAGCATGAATGGTGTACAATGTGGTGTGTGTGTGTGCACAGACATCTGTGACTGACAGATATGTATAGTCCACTGTGTTGTCAGATATGGGCTTCATTTCTCTAAGTGTAGGAGCATGCCCAGTATGACCTTCTGTATTGAGTGTGTGAATCCATTCCAGGTGGGGCTGTACTCCAGTCCAGGGTTTGGTGTTCTACACCTACAGCTAGCAACCTGTTTCTACAGGATATTGGTAGATAGGTTGACAATATGGAGTCACAATGGGTGACAGTGGGATACTGGTACTATTGCTGTCTGTGCTGCTTGTGTTACATGGTTGGTGTTAGCAGAGATATTCAGACACATGCACTGTTTTACACTGTGATGTATTATGTCATCAACTGCTGACAGATATACTTATATGCTCACAGTTATTTCCTGGGAAATGCAAGATGAATGAAGCTGTGTTCAGTATTGTGGTCTGCAGCCTACATATTCTTGCACACTCATGCTATTCTGGAGGGGTAGCTGCAGACACTTGCTGATGGGTCTGTGTAAATGGCCCAGCACCTTGGTATTATGGTGGCTGAGGATCCCCTTCTTGTACATATATCAACTTAACATAATGGCCATGTCCTGCTGTGGCCATATCTCTCAGTTGGACAGATTCACACAGGTTACCCAGAGACAGGGCTCATATACCTGGTCAGCTTTCCTTCACGTTGTGGTTTACAAGCAGGTTTGGAGCCACCCATTACTGGGTTTGCAGGCAGGGGTAGTATGGACACACATCAGAGTTTCAGACTTCATACACTCCATGACGTCCATGCTTCTACACCCCCAATCTGTTCTTCTATCCTCTTCCTAACATTATGCAAGCAATTTCTATGAAGTATCCCTATAGTTGGCCCTTCATCCCAACGGTATTTAGGGGTTGGTCCACAGTTCACGCAGTAGGACATGGTGGGCATGCTACTGGGATTTGTCAACATGGCCTTGCATTTGGGTTCTGTTGACTGTGTTATGTTGTTAGTTGGGACTGCATGAGACACCATACATTGGTACTACGGGTGAGACACAGGCCTTTGACAGTGGACTGTAGGCCATTTGGTAGTGATGCAGGCCATCTGTAGCAAGCCAGTGCATTCTGCCACTCCTACATTCCCAGGCTGTGAGCCAGTGGATTTCCCTGGGGTGACAGGGTAAGTGTGTGAGGTGTTAATGGCAATAGTTCCTATCCATATTAATCCATTGGTCTGGATGCTGGCAGGGTGCTGCTTACAGCTAGGGACACACCTACTAGGGACACATCTTCAGTATTCTGCATTCTGTGGGTATTCCCATACAGAAGTGGGGGTCATTTCCAACAGCAAGGATATGACCTGTGATAAACCTGTGGCTGTTGGTGGGGTGAGCTGAGTGCATGTGTGATATGGAAGCTACTTGCAGCTGACTCACAGATATACATGGGGCATTCCCCTTATGGTGCCTTGTGTGGGGACATAGGCAGTCTCTCATTACTTCATAACTATGCCTTTTGTGGTCTGTCATACTACACAGACAACTAATGTACTGGTAACCTGTATGTACAATTCCAAAGTTGTGTGCAGCTGACAGTTACATTTTATGCACTCTGTCTAGGGTACTTCCACCTGTGTACTGTGTGTATGTATGGGCCCTCATTCATGGCATGTCCATCTTTCAGACAGTGACAGATATTGACATCTGGACAGTGAGTATGGACGACTGCTGACATGGGTATTGCTGAGAAGCATTATGGTTGACACTGCAGTTGTCAGAACATGGTCTTGTCATCCACAGTACTGCCCATAGACAACCGAGACACAACCCTTCATGCCTACATGCTGACTACTTCCAGCCAATATTGAACACACAACAACGTAACACATGGACCCCTGCATATTGTATACATACAACAATCTATCCTGTAGATTGGGCCAGCTCGGATAATCTGTGCTCCACTGTTATTACACCTCGCACTTACATGTTACTGCATTTCTACATAGGATTGTGGGGGGGGGCACACCTGATGACTTTAAACATTTGCTATGACTGTACTGGTATTTCAGGTACTCTGTTGGCTTCCATTTCATTTTGTATTCTGACCTATCATACAAACTGGAGGCATATCAGTAGAGTACAGATCTTAGGTTTTTTTGGCCTACATTTCAGTTTCAGAATTCTTACCCTTCAGAAATAACATACAACTGCCAGACCTGTTGTAGTCTGTCTGTGTAGGTCTGGAGGGGGGCTGTTAACCATTGACATCAACTGGAGGCCTTAGCCCAGCCTTTCTTTATGGTCATCTACACCTGTCCTGCTGGCTAAGGCTGATGGTGGGTATGTGTGCTTCACTGACATGCATGTGTGTGCCCTATGGACACACATTTGGGCCACCACATGTACTGCAGTGGGATTTGTCACCCTGTCTATTACTGACTAGTATGTCGACACCAGTATTTGTTAATGGATTTCATGCTGCCCATATAGGTGTCCACTATTTGCTGCCATCCCATTCAGCCACCAGATTCCCTTGCATGCTCACGCCCATACCATAGATACAGCTATCAGAATATACTACTCCATTTAGCAATTGATAGGAAGACTGACTTACCTTGTGGCTGTGCCAGTATTGAGGACAGTGCTGGAGGGCTGACTGTGTCAGATGCACATAGTACACTCTCTATACATGGTAAAGCACAGGTAGTGTCATGTTTGGCATCCCTTTTTCTGTATGTGCGAGTCAGGGAGAGGTGTCATTCCCTGGGTCTCTACTGTGCCAGTGTATGTGCTATGTGTTGCCTCTTTGCCAAGGCCTGGGCATACTGGGCATGCCTCCTTCTGCCTACATGGGCAAGCTCAGGCTGTTCCTCCTCAGAGTCCCTCTGTGCCTGTGATGGCCTTGGCAATGGTGGGTGGCTGTGTGGCCTTACCCCGTGCTGTTCCTGCTGGATCATATTGTGTAGCATGGCACATACTACGAACATTTGTGTACATGTAGCTGGAGAGTACTGCAAGGCTCCATCTGATATGTCCAGGCAGTGGAACCATGTCTTGAGCATCCCAAACACATGCTCTATTATGATTCTGATTTGTGCGTGTGCTTCATTATGGAGTTCTTGTTCAGGTGTGTGTGCATTTCTGATGGGTGTCATCAGCCACGGCTCCAGTGTGTAGCCAGCATCCCCCACTAGGTGGCCATATGGAATGTCTCCACTGGCAAATGACTGGTACAGCTGCGTCATATGCCAGATGTGGGAGTCGTGATAGCTTCCGGGGCTGCCAGCACACACATTCAAGATAATGCCCTGAACATTGCACATGACCTGGCAGTTGATGGAGGGGAAGCCCTTGTGGTTTATGTAGACCCTACCCCGCTTGCCAGCTGGTGCTTTGATGTGTATGTGCATGAAGTCTATAACACCCACTACCTCAGGGTATTCTGCTATTTGGTGAAAGAGACACATATGGCTGGTCAACGCCTCACAGGTGTGGAGGAAATATATGAGCTCACTGGCATGTGCTAACATGGCAACCAGGAACTGGTGGAGTACTCTGGATGCTGATGGCTGTGAGATCCCCATGATATCCTCAGTTGCCCTTTGAAAGGTACCTGTGGCTAGTATTCTTAAGCCTAAACATACCTTGGTATCCACTGGGATGGGTTCCCCTCTGTTGGTTGTGTGTGTGAGGCGTGGCCGGCACAGCTCAACAATTTGCTGTAGAATGTCCCTGTCCACCCTATAGTGCTCCACTATCTCCAGCTCATGTAGCCCCTGGTAGGTTACCCTGGGTCTGTACACTCTTCTCCTTCTCCTCACTGTGGGTTGGTCATCAGCATTCACATCCTCACCACCCTCAGCCTCTTGCACATATTGATGTATGAAAGCGACAGCAGCCCCTACCATTTTGTTAGTTTTGTCAGGTAAAATTTCCCCGTCTGTGTACACTGGTGGTGTAGAGTTTGTGGGAAAAACCAGACTGGAAGGTGTTTGCATAGTTTATAGTAGTGTGCTAGGCTGTTCCATGTGTAATTATAGGTAGGTACTAGGCTATCTGTCCAAAGTCATTTATAAGCCTAGCCAGAATGTGTTGGCTTTCGCCTCCCTTTTAGATTAGTTTCCTGGGCCTCTGTCCAGCAGGGCCACTGAAGTGATCCCGGGGTAAATTTATGATTTCCCATCCACTCATCAAGATTTCTCTTGAAGAGAGTTAGTGAGGGGCTTTGTCTAACATAAATTGGGATTCTATTCCAGAGTGAGGGAAGTCTCTGGGACAGGAATCTATCCCTCCAGCATTTCCTGTTTATTGTTGTGTTGAGTTTTAAATCCCTGGAGCATGTGGCTCTAAGAGATTTGGTTTTTTTGAGGTGGAGCATGTCCATCAATTCTGGGTTGGACATGGCCTTGTACGTCAGGCAGAGATCACCTCTGAATAGGCAGTAAGCAACTGAGTAGAGCTGGAGTTTCTTTAGTCGAGCTGCATAGGGCATCTCTTTGAGGCCCACGATCCACTTGGTGAGGTACTTATGTGCTGATTCTGATACATTTGACCTGCCAGCTATGCTAGTTCTCCTTGATTGCCTTCCTACTGCTGTTTTCCCTTCCCATTGCCTTCCCGTTTAAACCCTGTTGTGCAGCGCGCATACCCAGTGCACAGATGTGAACTGAGCTGCTATTTCCTGTTTTTTTTTTTTTTAAACCTGGTGCGAGGTGTGCACACCCATTTAAGCAATGTATACGCTGCTAGGCAGCCTCAGACAAACCCCCTTCCTTAGCTGTGCTTAGCTAAGGGCAAACACGGCCCACAGAGCTCCCATAAGCTTACAGCATGCATGTCACTCCCCCTTATGAGGTCATCTACCTCTTATACTTATACAATGGTGTTGCTGCACCTACACGGTTGGGTGCAAGCTAACACTAAGAGGAAATCTGTGATTCAGTATCAATCCCCTCATTTGCATAAAAGAGAATGCTAATTCATAGTTACCCCTTAGCAACCTCTATTCCCTGGTATTGTTGTCTTATGCATGCCATTGACTATTTTGGCAAAATGCTGATTTGGGTTTGAAAGCTTATTTCCAACTTTTTTTCTTATATTCAGGCCAATCCCCTTTGCCCTAAGCTTAAATGTCCGAAATCGGCCAAAAAAAAAGTTATTTTTTTATAATTTTTCAACTATTTCTCATGCCAATGGCCATGTATTTGGCCATTGGCATGCCTACTACACTGAATACATGCTTTCTTTAGAGCTGTCATGCCTCCTTAGTAACCGAATACATTTCTGCAGGTTACATCATTCCTGCACAGATACCTTCCTGCTTCCTGGATCGCTAATTCACCTCATTTGCATGGTTTTCATCAGCAAATGAGGTAATTAGCATATAGCAGTGGTGTCCATGCAGGAATGGTGTAGGAGTGCTCATGCACGTCCCAGGAGCTCATTCCTGGATCGCTCGGTGGCCATATTGCATGCAGCAGCTCTTGCACTATTCCTGCACTCTGTGCAGAGCGTGCTGAATCCGGGGGGTTTGTGTAGGCTCTACATCGTGCCTACATGGACTTTATTGAGTCCTGGGGTCTGTGTTCTGCCTTAGTCCTCATATCACCATTTTTTTGCTTATAAGATAAATTCAAGTGCCATGAATTTAAATATATGATTAGGATTTGTCTCTGTTGTATATTTATATAAAGCATTAGTATTTATCTAACATTTAATATCTGATAAGTGCTCATAGATATGCCCTTTAAAATTCCTGTTTGTTTTGCTGACATAAAATGCTGTGGAACTCTGGCACCTAGCTAATAAACTAAATTAACAGAGTCACAATCTACAATATCATTAGACCAATAAGACTTACCCCAGGATTATTGAACATCCATTTTCCATGCAGGAACAATGTAGGAGCTCCTGCATGGAAAATGGCCGCCAAGCGATCCAGGAAAGTGCCGTTTTCAAGTGCACGAGCGGCCCTACACTGTTCCTGCATGGAAAGCTGTGTGGGATGCAAATCACCTCATTTGCTGGTAAAAACAATGCAAATGGGGTGATTTTGCGATCCACAAAACTGGCCGGACTCTGTGCAGGAACAGTGTCAGAGCAGAAATGTATTTAGTTAGTAACTGAATACATTTCTGCATCTGAGCAAACGGAGGCAGGATATCTCATGGAAAGCATGTATTACAGTCAAACACACATGCCATTGACCAAATATAAGGCCATTGGCATTACTAATAGTTTATTTTTTTATAAAAATAAACTTTTTTTTGGCCAATCATGGCCGTTTAAGCTTAGGCAGTGGTGCGCAAATGGGATTGTGCTGAAAATAAAAAAAAATTGAGAAAAGTAAATTTTAAGATAATTCTGCATTTTGCCATTGTAGTCAATGGCATGCAGAATGTAAAAAATATGAGGGAGCACTGGTTGTCAAGGGGAAAGGGTCCATCTGCAGTAACTAAGGACTTACACACTGGGGTATGCAAATGAGGGGAGTTATACTGAATCACAGATTTCCTCAAAGTGTCAGCTTGTACCTAACCATGTAGGTGCAGCAATACAACAGTTGAAGTATAAGATCTGAATGACTTCATAGGGGGGTGTGTCATGCTTGCTGTAAGCTCATTGGAGCTCTGTGGCCCGTGTTTGCCCTTAGCTAGGAAGGGGGTGTGTCTGAGGCTGTATTGTCTTATTCCATGAAATGCAAAGTGTGTACGCATCCAGGGAGGGCCATTTCTGCTTAAAAGTGCTTACATTAGCTAAATGGGCCTAACAAAAAATAAAAACCATAGGAAATAGCAGAACTGTTTACATTTGAGCACCGGGTATGCGCGGAGCACCTCGGGGCTTAAATAGGGAGGAAGTGGGAAGGGGAAACAGCAGTAGGAAGGCAATCAAGGAGAACTAGCATAGCTGTCAGGTGGAATGTATCAGAATCAGCCAATTACAGATGCAGCAGACCAGCATGCTAATATAAACTATGCAAACACCCTACAGACTGTTTTCTCTTACAAACTCTACACCACTGGTGTACACAGATGGGGGATTTTTAACTGGGAAAAATAACTAAATATGTTATAGGCTCCAGCTGCTTTACTCCATCAATATGAGACTGAGGGTGGTGAGGAGGAGAATGCTGGCAACCAACGCACAGTGAAGAGGAGGAGAAGAGTGTACAGACCCAATGTAACCTACCAGGGTCTACATGAGCTGGATATAGTACAGTACTAAAGGGTGGACAGGGACATTCAACAGCAAATCATTTATCTGTGCTGGCCACGCCTTACACACAGAACTAATAGAGGGGAACCCATCCCAGTGGATATGAAGGTATGTCTAGGCTTAAGAATACTAGCCACAGGTACCTTCCAAAGACCAACTGGGGGTCTCACAGGCATCAGCATCCAGGGTACTCCACCAGTTCTTGGATGCCATGACACAACATGCCAATGAGCACATATATTTTCCCATCGCTCGTGATGTGATGACCAAATGTATGCATCTCTTCAACCATATAGCAGTATACCCTGAAGTAGTCGATGCTATAGACTGCATGCACAGCCACATCAAAGCACCACCAGTGAGCGGGGAAGAGTCTACATAAACCATAAGGGCTTCCCCTCCATCAACTGCCAGGTCATGTGCGATGTCCAGGGCATTATCATGAATGTGTGTGCTGGCAGCCCTGGAAGCTGTCACGACTCCTACATCTGGCATTGCTCACAGCTGCATCAGGCGTTTGCCAGGAGAGACATCCCATATGGCCATCTAGTGGGGGATGCTGGCTATGCACTGGAGCTGTGGCTGATGACACCCATCAGAAATACACAGACACACAAACAAGAACACCATAATGAGGCACACACACAAACCAGGATCATTGTAGAGCGTGTGTTTGGGATGCTGAAGTTACAGTTCCGCTGCCTTAACATATCCAGTGAAGCCTTGCAGTACTTTCCAGCTACATGTACACAAATGTTCATAGTATGTGCCATGCTACACAATATGATCCTGTGGAAACAGCTGCAGCAGGAGCAGCATGGGGCAGGGCCACACAGTCCCCTACCATTGCCAAGGCCAGCACAGGCAGAGTGTGACTTGGAGGAGGAACATCCTGATCCTATCCCTGTAGGCAGAAGGAGGTGTGCACAGTATGCCCAGGCCTTGGCAAAGAGGCAACACATAGCACACACAGTAACACTGTAGAGACCCAGGGACTGATACCTCTCTCCAACTCACACATACAGTAAAAGGGATGCCAAACATGACACTACCTGAGCTTTACCATGTACAGGGAGTGTACTATGTGCATCCAACATAGTCAACCCTCCAGCACTGTCCTCAATACTGGCCCAGCAACAAGGTAAGTCACTCTTCCAATCAATTACTGAATGGAGTAGTATGTTCTCATAGTTGTATGTATTGATATGGATGCAAGCATGCAAGGGAACTGGGTGGCTGAATGGGATAGCAGCAGACAGCTATATGGGACAGCAGGAAATTCATAAAAATACTGGTGTCAACATACAAGGCAGCACTACACAAGGTGAAACCCCCCACTGCAGTACATGTGATGGATCAAAGAACTCTGGGTGTCAATAGGTCACATACATGGATGTCAATGAGGGTCACATATCCACCACCAGCCTCACCCAGCAGGACAGGTGCAGATAACCATGAAGAAAGGCTAAGCTTAGGCCCCGCAATGATGGCAGTGTAGAACAGCCCCCCCCCCCCCCACCAGACCTACACAGACATACTACAACAGGTCTGGCAGTTGCATTCCAGTTCTGAAGGGTAAGAAGTCTGAAACTGAAATATATGCTATTAAGATCTAACATGTGTATTCTACTGAAATGCCTCCTATCTGCATGATAGGTCGTAATGCAATATGACATGGAAGCCAACAGAGTAACCGAAATACCAGTACAATCATTTCAAATGTTAAAGTCTGCAGGTTTGCACCCCCTCCACAATCCCATGTAGAAATTTAATAACAGATGGCCTGCAGCACTCTCAAATGGCCTACAGTCCTCTGGCAAAGGCCCTTGCCTCACCCATAGTGCCAATGTATGGAATGCCAGGGAGTCATAACTAACAACCTAATAGTAAACAGAAAAATGCAAGGCCATATTGACAAATGCCAGTAGCATGCCTCCCCATGTCCTACTGCAAAGACTGTGGATCAGGCCATAAATACCTCTGAGATATTGCTTACATAATGTTAGGTGGAGGAGAGAATAACACGGGGGGGGTGTAGAAGCATGGATGTCATAGAGTGTGTGAAGTCTGAAACTCTAATGTCCACCCATACTACTCCCAACTGCAAACCCATGAATGAATCGCCACAAAACTGCTTGTAAACCACAATGTGAAGGTAAACTGACCAGATATATGAGTTCTACCTCTGGATAACCTGGGTATATCTGTACAGCTGAGAGGTATGGCCCCAGCAGGATATGGCCATTCCTTGAAGTCAAGAAAACACAAGGAGGGGAACCCCAGGCAGCATACTAACATGAAGCTGCACCATTTACACAGAACCAGCAGTCTATTGTCTGTAGCTACCCCTCCACAATGGCAGGTGTGTGCCAGAATGTGTAGTTTCTATGCCTCAGAATATTGGTCTCAGCTTCGTTCATCTTGTATTTCCTGGTAAATAACTGTGAGCAAAGAATGATGACTGTCAGTAGTTGATGACATGACACATCACAGTGTAAAACAGTACATATGTCAGAATATCTATGTTACAACCAAACATGTCACACAAACAGCACAGACAGCAATAGTTACAGTATCCTCTGTATGTTAAGCCCATTGTGTCTCCATATTGGCAACCTGTCTACAGATATCCTGCAGAAACAGTTTGCTAGGTTTAGCTGTAGCACACAAAACCCTGAACTGACATGTTGAGCTCCATGTTGATCAATGCCTGTGTGAATCTCACCATGCAGGGATTGACATCTGGGGATGAGCAATGGTCCCATTTTTAAGTGGTCAACACAGGTCAAGGTTGTTGTATTCTCTACCATGGGTTAGTATGAGCTGGTCTAGGGCAATGGAAATGATGAATCCCAGAAGTGTTGGCCCACTGCACTGGTGATTGGCTACATTCCTCAGATGATGGAGGGGTAGTTGAAGACTCGTACTATGTCAGTGTTGCATTGGACCATCAGAGATGGCAAGGTGTTGAGGAATGTGCATTGACAGTCCAGGGACATAGATGTGGACGCACAGCAGGATATAGTCTGGATAGCACTATTACCCCAAGGCAGTTGTACCGGAAGTATCTCCAATTCATTATGATGGGATACTAGTCTGGAGGTGTTCCTATCCATAATGAATATGGAGACAACACCACCTGTGGAGGTGTGGTGTGGTCCATGTTTGGGGGCTGACAGCTGTGGAATGCATCATAGCCCGATACTGCAGGTCTGCTGTCTGCTGCTGTGAACCACCTCTCCATTACAGCAGACATGTGTCCTCCACTCCAACTGCTATGAGTGACTGCATTCTGACAGTTAGATGTCCACTGTTGAGCAGCATGACCCTCAGATTGCATACATGTGTAGCTATTATGATGGTAATAGCATTAGGAACACTGCCTAATAAGGCACCATAGGGGTAACAAGACACGTAGCCAGTACCTGACAACCCAGCGGTGACAGATGTAGGACATCTGTGGCAAGTCATTGGGTTCTGTCAATCATGTCATCCCAAGCAGAGAGGTCTTGGATCCCCTGAGAATAACACATAACACGTAAGCCAATGTTGCAGTCAACCATCTGTTGATAGTACCGCAGCATCATTCTGGGTGACAGTGGTACACTGCCCAGAGCTACTGTCACACCTGCCTGAACCGCATAATCAGAGAGTTCAACCATATCTCCTGTCATGTAGTCCAGGAAGGTGTGTCCCAATTCATTCACACCCACATGGATATGGAGTGATACTTGTAGTTGTTGTGGAGTGACATGACTGGCTGTGTCATGTGTTAGAAGCTGGCATATGATTGATATTTGGCTGTTACCTGCTCCATATTCAACCTAGTGAGTGGGATGTGTGTGCCTCAGTATTGAGTTACCCATGATCACTGTTTTGTGCAAGGCGGTTAGTCTTAGAAGCTTAGGTTAGGGGCACACTGTGTCGGTTAAATATGTGTCCCTTGGCATGTGCCATGTTGCTGTGTCTGAGTGGGTGTCTGCCTTGCTCGTCTGTGCTGTTTGGGTAGATGTCCATTGAGTGCCTCTGGGAAGGTGGGTGTGTGGCTTTTCAATGTATGTCATGGCTGTCAAAGTGGGTGTCATGGTGAGCTACGTGTTCCACATGGTGTGGTGCAGGTGTTGATCTTATCCTCCTGACCTGCTAGTCCATTCTTTGCTGGAGAGTGCATATGTCCACATTGGGTGATATAGGAGTAATTCTCACAGGTCTGAGTGTTTGGAGTTTAGAGGGGAGGCTTGTCTGTGTACATGTGGCAGTTGCAACAGGGCCCCAGAATGGACATGTGCACCATGTCAATGGGTGAAAACACAGATAACCACCCTTCAAACATGCCAGGAGGGGTGGACATAGCTAGTAAGTACTGGGGCGACATTTGTGATGAACGAGTACTTCTGATGGCTCACAGGTGTGCCACAATTCATGATACAAAAACCCGGTGAAGTGCCAAGCCATAATGCTAGTTGAAGTACAAGACAGAAAGAACTAGCATGATGTACAGGTGGAACAGAAGGCAGACTGTCTGCCACCTGTAATACTTTACCACAGCTGTGCAGTTATCAGCAGCATTGGCCATGTGAAAGTTCAGTAAGCTCTGTAGCACTTGTGGTAACTGTGTAACACTATAGTAGACATACCTAGATAGGCAGGAGTTCTAATCCCAATACTGGCAGGTGTGTGTGTCTGTGTGTGTGAATCATGTACTATCACACTCATACCATTTTTGACCTGTGTACTACCGTTTACACTTCCCTTCACCCCAGTTTAGTAGACCTGTTGATTTCATCCACCTCAGAAGTGCCTTTGGTTGAGCTGGAAATGTATAAGCTCTGTGGAGCATCTGATAATTGTGTAGCCCTATAGTAGGAATACCTAGATAGGCAGGAGTTCCAATCTTAATGCTAGCAACTGTTTGTGTGTGTGGATCATATCATGTGTGACTTATACCATTACGATGTGTATACCATACATGGCTGGTGACCACCTCCCGCTGCCATTACTTTATATAGTGTGGTGACAGCATCTGCCTCACATGCAGCAGGTTAAACCATTGTACAGTCCTCTGTATAGATGTATCTGGAATATCCATATGTTTGAAACCTGCACGTGGTTGGAAGTGGTCTGTGTGCCTTAACAATGCCCATGTATGTGATATTATAGCCAAATAGGCCACAGTGAGTGTAATGACACATATGCCAGCATGTGGTATCATACCTGACTGAAACATCATGTTGATAGGATGTCTGCCACTCTCACAGGTGGCCTGCCTTGTAGGTACAATACATGAGCACAGATGCTTGGTTTTACAAGTGAATTGTACCCGTTATGGGTCACATTAAAGGCCGGAAGAGGTGTGGACTGTCATATTGTGGTCTTAATTAGTATGTAACAGGAAAACCTTGCATCTTCAGAGGAGTGTGTATACAATTTATATCCACTGTATACCAGTAATGTGTCATGCATGATCTTACCTTAGGACGTTTGTCCAGCACAATTTGCTGACCTCTGTCCATTCATCTTGACACTGACAAGTTGTGAGGTATGTTTCAGGAATGTTGAATTCACATCAGATAGGCCCCAGTGGTGACCACTGTGATGCAATACAGTTAACTCTAGCATAAGTGAACATGCACAACGAGCAATATAGCTATTACATAAAGCAATATAGCTATTACTGATGGTTGTGTGCTTGGTAAATTGCATGCACTTTGCATGCTTAGGGTATTGCCAGGCAACAACAGAGCAATGTAATAACTCACCAGCTTCAGGCTGCTGTCCCATATGCAGACCAGATGGTCCTAGGTAGTTGTGAGAGGGAGTTATTGTCAGCAGGCACACATGCGGTCTTGGTACAGGATGGATGCAGCATGTCTGCACATCTACAGTACTAACCACGATAATACACAATGTCCTGTCCTCACCATAGATGTGCACCTCTGTGCATTAGAAAACCACATCTACCACTGCAATCAGACCTGACACATGCATGTAGATACAATACAGATACATGTATGTCTGATACATTAGTGTACTAATCCCCAATGGGCCCTTACCTGCACGCTCCTCATCCAGTGCGTGTGTGTGTGTGTGTGTGTGTGTGTGTGTGTGTGTGTGTGTTTGTGTGCAACCCACCTCCACAATGCTTCCCTCAGCGTCATGGCTTGTGCATTCAGTGTGTGGCCCACGTGTGGTGAGGATCTCCTCGGTGGGTGTCAGTGGAGGCTGGATGGCCCTCCACCTGTGGCTAGCTGTCCCTCGCTACAGCAGTAGCCCATTGATTGGTATGGCATTTGAGGTCAGTGATCCGATGCTGCGCGTGCACGTAAGTTCTGCTGTGTAGGTCGGCATCATTTACCCTGTGGACCACACTGTTACATAGGGCAGTCCTCTCCCACACATCTTCTCCTCTCCGTCCACATGACAGGGCATAATGTCCAATCACATAATGGGTGATGATGTGTTTCCCCAACAGAGAATGCTGGTAGATGAGCACTCTGCATGTTACCTGGTAGACATAAACAGGACAAGGTCACATGACGTAATACAGTTGTCAAAATGCACATCAACAGTGGATATTACTTGAAAATAATCTAGACTACACCGTAACCTTCCAAGCTATCATGGCTATAGCAGCTTGCATTACACGCCTATCCCTGAGCTATCTTATTCCCTCCAATGTTGGACACTTGATTGCATAATCCTCTATCCTCCATTCATTTCTGTGTAGAGGGTTGACAGTGGTCATCTTCCATGTGGATGGTGTGGGTATGGTGGCAGGTCTGTGTTTGACTGCAGTGTGTGATGGAGCTCTGAGCACATGCCTGAGTTCATGTAGGAGGCAGACACTGATGTTATTATGCCCCATGGAGATATGTTGCCATTGCCATCAGTAAGCAATATGTACATGCTCACCATTGCTGAGGGGAGGAGTGTGGTTGATGTGCATATCTCCATGTATGACTGGGGTGGACAGGGTGGTGATGTTCCCGCCTAACCTGTGTGATGCATGTTGCCTATATCCACAGCATGTGTGTATGAGGTGTTCTTTACCCCCAGTACAGGGTGAATTGTGTTGTTTCCCCTGAGACTTACAACATATGTGGTCTGATTGTCATACAGCACACAAACTTGGCATTCCAACAGGGGTGTGTACACTTGTGATATCCACTGTATACAGTTTTTTATATAGCTGGTAGTGATAGGCATGGACAGAAGATCATAACACAGGTGGACATTTCTCTGACTAATACATGATAATCATGCCTACTCCAGTACCCACATCAGTGTCAGGGCAATGCAACCACCAGTAGCTGTACATATATATGTATGTTGTATGCACTGACACTGATATTACACACATGTGCAACATGCACAACCTATTTACCTGACTGCTTGAAACCCATGTGATTAATTTTGTGCCTTCCAGCTGAACATATGCATACATACATGTGCCCAGGGGATACCTGGTATACATTTCTGTTGAATGTAACTATGGCACACTGTATTTACAGTCTTGCTGCTCAATCATACTTCTCAACTTGTTACAGCAGTACGTTTGGACAATGGCACACATAAATGTGTGTCAAAAGGGACATCAGTATTGATACTTTATTAATATAGCTGCACCGTACATTAGTATGTTGATTGCACAGTAGGGTTTGACATCACTTTGATAACCTGGAAAATGTCCAGCAGTCATAAGTAGGCTATTATGTTACAATGCCATTGCTCACAGACCTGCCAATGGTTTGGTTGACATACCACACGTATATGGGTATTTGACTACAGATATCAGTCACAAATGTCCTTATTGTCCAGCAGAACACTGTATAGTTGAATGTTATTAAGTCAATATATCACATGCAGTTCAACACATGTCTGCATCAGTACTCTACTATGCACATGCCCTCTATAGGTATCTTAGCTTTACAAGGCAAACGTGTTATACTCATAATCACAGGTAATAGGGAAATAGAAAACATCCCGTTAACTGGCCTAGCAATGGCACAGTCACAACTGTTTGACAAACACCCCTGTGGTTGTCATATATGAGCTGTCCTTTCCCAGGTGAGTCAGGCTCCTGAGCTGTGATTCCACCTCACAACCTCTCAGAGCATCACATCTGGACAATGCCTAAAATTATGGGTGGATAAATAGGGACAGACTTTAAAAATACCTGTTGGAAACACAGGAAGTTCATAGAATGATACATTTAGCAATACAGTGAATATTCTTAGGGATGTGAAGTCTTAAACTCAAGTGTCTGTCATTACCTGATGACTTCAATCCTCAGCTATTTGCCAGAAAAGTACAGATCTCTTGAGGAACAGACAACAATACATGATGGTAAAATGTGGACATTCTATGAGGATCTGTGCAGTTGATAGGTATGCCTGTGATATCTCCCACTGCAGAGAAGGCCAGATGCTATGGCCATAGCAGCTGTTTAGCAGGACATTAGTACAGCATGTCTTGTTGGGACATATATTCCTCCAAAGCATATTTCCCATTATTACAGACCAAGTACTACATTCAATTACTTGCTTACATGTTCCACTTACCTTTTTTCTTTCTTCTCTTTTCCACTTTATGTTTCATTTGTTATGTCTCTCTCTCTCACTCTGTGCACTACAGGGATAGAGCTGGTTTGAATAGGTGGCAGCATAGCTTTTGTAGGTGATGCTCATGACCAAGTGATGGCCTGTGCACCTATTGGGGTTCCCCACTTGCTAATTGCATGTGGAGCAGCTGTGTAGTTTTTCCAATAGCCAATGTCATGGCAACACACTCCTATAAATGAGTACTCCATGTGGGTGTTGGCCCTTTCCCTTACTTGTGAGGAAGACATCCTGGAGTTGTGTGGGCTACTACCTCTTACAAGACTTGTGGAGACAAGCCTACTAAATGGTGGGGAAGGTTGAAGACTTAGGAGCAAAATGTGAGTATTGCTGTTATATGTTTGGAATACTACTAGTTTAACAGGGTTTTTCATATGCTACTTCTGCATGGGTTTCAGTCTGACAACGTTCTGTCTCTGCATTTCTCTCAACTGTAGGGCCATCCACATAATGGCCACAGGTTAGCCTGTTATGTATGGGCTGTTCCCCAGACAGGTGTTGTCCTTGGCAAATCAGTAGCATACTCTGGTGATTGCATTATGTAGATAGTAACATTCATTTGTTTTTCTGACTTTATATCCCTCAGAAAAGATATGTAACAACAAATCCTGTAACACCAGCAAATTTCTCAGTGTATAACAGCAATAGTTCATGTATGGCTATGTATTTGGGCTTCTGTCCACCAATTATGTCAGGCTTTCTCCAGATGTCATACAGTAGTAGGTGGATAGGTATACTGGTCTATCATTATTTAGTGCTGCAATTCCTGCTGAGGGGAATGGCTGGGAAACATGTTGAAGTCTGTACATTCAACAGGTAGGTGTATAGAGAATGCTCTTAGATGGCCTTGTAACATATTTTATGTTTTCAAAACTAGGCTGTTAGAACATGTCAGATGTATTACTGATAAGAAATATGTCAGTTCTATAGCTGAATAAATCACAACATGGGGACAGCAGTGGGCCTCAAGGTACTGTTTCTGAAAATGTCTTTTCCTCAGTGTGATGAAACATTCATAAAAGGACAATTGTTATGTACAGACTTCAATGTATTAATATTAATCGTGATACTTTATCCCATAGGGGGTTCAATGATAAGTGTAATTGGAGGCTGTGTATTCAGTTATGTAAGTAGGTGTTAATTCTTCTTGAGATTAATGCATGTATTTCTGGTGATGTTTTCTCCTTCAAGAAATTGGCCAAGACATCAGAGTATAATAAACATGTGTGAATTACTGGCTGGCTGTATTTTTCTTTGCTGTGTTCAGACATTTTATTTGTTTTGCTAAGAGATTGTTGTATGTCTGGCCATTGTGTATGGCCTATCATGATTTAGTAGCAGTGTATTGTTCACTCATTTATTTGGACTGTGGGGGGGGGCAGATGTGAGTGTCATAGGTTGGTACTAGGCTATCAGCCTTAAGGCCTATACAAGCCTAGCCATAACAATTCCCTGGTTATTTCTTCCCAGAATATTTAATTCCCTGGTCCCCTGTCTAGCAGGCTGACTGACGTGATGCCCGAGGTGAATTTCCTATCTCCCATCCAATCATCAAGGTTCCTTTTGAGGAGGTCCAAAGAGGTGCTCAGCTTGACATGTATGGGCAGTCTATTCCAGAGTATGGGGAGTCTCTGGGTCAGGAACCTAGCCCTCTAGCATGTTTTGTTCATTGTGGTGACCAGGTTTAGATCCCTGGAGTGTGTGGCTCTGAGGGATTGGGATTTCTTTAAGTGTAGCATGTCCAACAACTCTGGGTTTCACATGGCCTTGTATGTTAAGCAGAGATCGCCTCTGAGTAGGTGATATGTGACAGAGTATAGCTGGAGTTTTTTTAGATGTCCAGCATAGGACATCTGCTTTAGGCTTGTGATTCTTTTAGTGAGGTATTTTTGTGGCCTTTCTAGTTGTTGCAGATGTCTTGTGAGGTACATACCAAATGGGGCATTGTACTCTATAATGGGCCTAATGAAGGATGAGTACAGTGGGACAATGACCTCCTTTTTTCAGGATGAAAAGCCTTTAGTGATGAGGTGTACCACATAGAAGGATTTCCTGACTGTTATGACAATGTGGTTATCGAAGGTGAGACCACTGTCCACCTGTGTCCCTAAGTCCCTTATCACACTTTTGGTGTTTAGTGTACTGCCACTTATGTGGTAATTCATGGGTACATGTTTTTTCCCAAAGGGGATAACTATACATTTCTTGTCATTGAGCTTGAGCCCATGGCTCTGGCACCAAGCATCTGTTTCTGTAAGGCCCTTTTGTAGAATATCCACATAATTTGGGGATTCAATAATGGCTCCCAGTTTGAAGTCATCTGTGAACTTTGTTAGCCAGAGTCCCTTAGTGCTGGCCTGTACTTCAGAGAAGTAGATGCCAAACAAGAATGGTCCCAGGACTGAACCCTGAGGTACTCCACTTGTCACTTGTCTGGAGCTGGATTTTGAGTCGGCTACTTTTACAGTATGGATTCTGTCAGTAAGCCAGTTGACAACTCGTCAAGTGTCATAGGAATTAATGCCCAGCTTAGTAAGTTTATCTATGATTCCAGAGTGGGGGATGGTGTTGAAGGCCTTGGTGAGGCCCAGATAGGCTGTGTGGACCGCCTTTCCCTCATCCATGGCTCTGGAGACCAATTCTAAGATGTCAATCAGGTTGAGGAGACAAGATCAGCCCTTTACGAAACTAAACTGGGTGGGGTCCAGTGTTTGAAAGTTGCTAATGTCTTTGTTTATAAGTTCCATGATAATGCGTTCCATGGCTTTGCAGATCAGGCTTGTCAGACTTATGGCACGATACTTACGGGGATCCAAGGTGGATCCCCCCTTGTGGAGTGGGATAACTGTAGCTGTGCGCCACTCATTGGTCATGAAGCCAGAGGTGAGGTTATGATTAAACATGTCACTTAGGTGAGGTGCCAGTTCATTTTGTAATTCATATAGTACACAGCCCAGGATGTCGTCTGGTCCCATGGATGCTGTATTCTTAGCTTTGGAGAGTGCGTTTTCTACCTGTGTGGCCATGATTACTGGAATTTGGCAATCTTTTGGTATTGAGATGGGCCCATTAGGGGGTGAGAGGGGGTGAAGTTTGCAATGAATCTATCTGCCAGGATATTGGCAATATCTTTGGGATCAGTATATTTAATGTCATTCTGTTGTAGCTCAGAGCAGATCTGAGCATTGCCATTTAGATTCTTGACATAACTATAGAATGCCTTATCCAACTGTGCATGCTACCCCAGTTGTGGGTGGTCTATCAGCAGCATATGTTTGTATGGTCATTTTGGGACATGCATGTACACACACACACACACACACACACACACACACACACACACACATATATATATATATATATATATATATATATATATATGTATGTCTGTAAATATATATATATATATATATATGTATGTCTGTAAATAAATAAATATATATATATATATATATATATATATATATATATATATATATATATACATACATACATATATGTGTGTGTGTGTGTGTATGTATGTATATCTTCTTTTTCTTTCAGCTGTTCCCATTAGGGGTCACCACAGTGGATCATCTGTTTCCATTTCTTCCTGTCCTCTGCATTTTTCTCTGTCACACCAACCATGTGCATGTCCTCTCTCACCACATTCATAAACCTTAACTTAGGACTTCCACTTTTCCTCTTACCTGGCAGCTTTATCCTTAGCATCCTCTTCCCAATATACCGAGCATCCCTCCTCAGCACATGTCCAAACCGTCATTCTCGCCTCTCTGGCTTTGTCTCCAAACCGTCCAACCTGGGGTGACGCTTTGATATACTTATTCCTAATTCTGTCCACCTTCTTCACACCCAGTGCAAATCTTAACATCTTTAACTCTGTCATGTCCATCTATTACTCCTGCCTTTTTGTCAATGCCACTGTCTCCAACCCATATAACATAGCAGCTCTCACTACCCTCTTGTAGATCTTCCTTTTTACTCTTACTGGTACTCATCTGTCACAATTCACTCCTGACGCTCTTCTCCACCCACTCTATCCTGCCTGTACTCTCTTCTTCACCAATCTTCCACACTCACCATTGATCCCAAGTATTTAAACTCATCCATCTTTGCCAACTCTACTTCCTGCATCCTCACCATTCCTCTATCCTCCCTCATTCACACACATATATTCTGTCTTACAACCTACTCCCTACATATCTCACTCTCTCTCTCTATGTATGTTTGTTTATATATATATATATATATATATATATATATATATATATATATATATATATATATATATCCTTCTTCTTTTGTCTTTTTCCAGTTAGGGGATCACCTGTAGAGTTTTACAGTGTCGAGTTGCCAGCCCGGCACCCAATCTTCCACAGAAGGCACACACGCATGTACTCACACCTAGGGCCAATTTAGAGTTTCCAATCCACTTACAGCATGTCTTTGGGATATGGGTGGAAACCAGAGCACCCGGAGGAAACCCACGCAACCACAGGGAGGACATGCAGACTCCACACAGAAGGCACCCCAGCTAAGGATCAAACTGGAGAACCTCTTGCTGTGAGGTGGCAACGCTAACCGCTACACCACTGTGGCCGCCCTATATATTTATAGATACTAATCCTTCCTAATTGCACACTTGTCTCTTCCCTATTGTAAACTGGCTGTAAAGAAGGGTATGTTTGAGAAAATATCCTCAAACAATACAGCTGAGGTGGCTTACTGGTAAATTGCATAGGCTATGGTGTGCAGGTTCCTGGGTTCAACACCTGCAAGGGCTGTTTATTTTGTTGCTAGGCAGAACAAGGACTGTTGGATACAGCGTGGTTAAGGCAGTTTTGAGCAGCTTTGAGTGGGTTTGCACAGGTTTGCCCGAGGGTAAGAGGCGCTACCATATGGTTAAATGAGAAGGCGCTTACACTGTGTAGGCTACACTTACCAGTGTGCAAATCTGCTTATCATGTACATTTAAGCAATGGTTACACCCGCTAAGTATAGCTTAGCCTTGGTAACTAGTGATCACATTCCAGTCTGATAAAATAGCAGGGTAATGACATCTTTAATAAGTGTACTTAATTCCATGTACATAATATGCTTCTACGTGCTGTCATTACAGTAGCAAGGGGTGTGAGTATACTGTATGGGACACCTGGATATACATGGGTAGTACCACAATCTTTTCTGTTTGGATTTGTTTCATACATGGGTAGTATCCCAGGTTATATGTAGTCACATTTGCATGTTACATCAGCTACAGTGCACTGGTTGACAGAAATAGTTTAACACATACGGTGTCATTACGTTAGTACTTTTAACAGTGCTTTTTCAAGTAAGAGTAGATTGCAGATTGTAGTACTGGAACCATACATCCCTGCATGCAAAGCTGGACTCTCAGTACTGAGTATCTTGCTCTAGGTGTTTGAGCTGTATGTTTATATGCATCTCCTACTGGATATTGATCTGATATGTTGATATTAACTGTAAACTACTATGTTCTTCGGACATGTCATTGAGGACTGCTGTCATGTAGTAATGGCAAACCTTTCAGTTTCAGATGTGTATCTTTTAGAATATTCATCCTAATGCATAACCTGTTGGCTATCTACTTTCTGTTTGTCCTCTGTACAGATGTCTGGTATTGCTACGTCCATACCACTAGCAGGTGCCCACATTGTATTGTGCTGTGAGCCTGGACACTGCTGCTAGTTCCGACATATGGGACATTCCTTAATGTGGGCCTTGCCCCATTTCCTTGCCTGTATGACGGACATTACCGAGGTGGTGCCCTACAGATTCACATACAGGGTGGCAATACGTCACAGGACAGGACATGTGGAGACAGCCAACCAACATGGGGGACATATCCCCAGATTTGTGAACAGATTCTATGTCATCAGTGCTGTTTTACAAATGGTGGATTGATAGATTGACAAGGTTTGTGTGGACATGCATTTAGTGTGTGATATCACAACTCACAGTGATATGTATCTGACATACCACTTCACTGGCACGCTGTCCACAGACTGGCCACATGTCTACCTGTCATGTTTTGTGTGTTCATCAGATAGTTGGTGTCCTTGGTAAATCAGTTGTGGACTCTGGGGAATACAGTCAGCAAATATACATCTATTGGTATTACCAACGTCATATTCCTCATAAAGGATGTTACAACAAACCCAGTGACATCTGCAACTGTCTCAATGTATGACAGCTGTATGTCCAATCTACCCCTGTGTTTGTACCTCTGTTCCCACCTAGTGATATAGGGGTTGATGCCAAGCTTAGTGAGTGGAGAATGTTATCAAAGGCTTTGGCCAGATCAGTGTAGGCTGTATGTGTCACCTTGCCTTTATCCACAGCTCAGATGACTGATGGCAAGAGGGTGACCAGGTTGAATGAGCAGGTATGACATGCCCTTCACACAGGCAAACTGTATGGGATCCTGAGTCTGCAGATTCCCATATCCCTGTTTATTAGGTGCATGATGATGCATTCCATTAGCTTTGCATAACAGACTTGTCAGACAGTTGGGGTGGTATTTCCCAGGGTCTGTAGTTATATCTCATTTGTGGGGAGGGGTGAATGTAGCAGTGCACAATTCAGTAGGGACAAAGCCTGAGGTGAGGCTGTGCTTGAACAGGGCACACAGTTATGGTGCCAGGTCACTCTGTAGTTCATGTAGAACACAGCCAGGGATATCCGCAGGTCCCATAGAGGCTGTATTCTTGGCCTTGGACAGTGGTGTTGTAACCTGTGCTGCAGTAATACTGGGTGCTTAGCGGTGTACCGGTATTGTGATTTGTCCTTTGGGTGGGAGTGAGGGGTACTGTTTGTACTCAAGATGCCAGCCAATATACTGACATTATTTGCTGGCTCAAGTCTGGGAGGTACCATTGTCTAGTAGTGCAGAACAATTCTTGGTATTGCCATGGTGATTCTTTACATAACTGTATAAGGTCTTGTGGTTGCCTTTAATATGTGCTCCAAGTCTGTTCTCACAGCTAACCTTGTAGTATTTGATGAAGGATCTCAACTATTCATTGAGGCTGATAAGGGTATGTTTCCTGTCTTAGGACTTCACCTTATTCCATATTGGTTCCCTCCTAGTATTGTACAGTCTCTTTATGACAGGGGACCACCAGATCAGCTTCCTTTTTTTGGAGGTGAGGGTACTGGATGTATTGGGTAAGGTGGTATCCATGCATTTGTATACATGTTCATAGTGCATTGTTGTTTGATTCAGCTGTCATGCAACTAGTCTCCATTTGCATGACTGCCATGAGGTTAGCCACCTCTGCTTTTATGAGGTCATAGTTAGCTTTGGAAAGGATTTTCATGGTGGTTACCTGTCAATTGGGGTAGAACAGCTGTGGATTTCCAAAGGTGATTACTTTGTGTACAGATATAGCAAGTGAGGTGTTGACTATTGGTGTAGAGCAAGCAGTCACCCATGTTAGGAAGGATCAGGTCGATGTGATGGACATGTGCATCGGTACATAAGTAGCTTTCCCACTTAATGGTGGGGTAGTTGAAGTCAACCAGTATGGTAGTGTTAGGTTGGACACTAATATTCTCCAGGGTGTTTATGGACATGGAGTGTGAGTCTTGGGACATGTATGGGGACCTATCACAAGCTACAACCTGAACCACTGTCTTACCCAATGTCAGTTATGCCTGCAGGATCTGTAATGCATAATGTCGGTCTACCACTCTGGAGGTGTGTGCATCCTTTATGAATATGAAAATACCACTACCTTTGGAGCTTCAGTCCATGTTCTGCAGCCAAATGTTGTGGAATTAATTATAGCTGGTACTGCAGGGGTGCTTCCTGCTGCCTTTATCCAAGTGTCTGTTACAGCACAGATGTCATTGTTCCCCCATTTTAAGGAATACTTCCAGTGAGTGAGTTTCCAGATTTAGAATTCCAGTGTCCAGCAGCATGACCCTCTGATTGCATGTCTTTGTAGCTGTCATATCTCTCTCTCTCTCTCTCTCTATATATATATATATATATATATATATATATATATATATATATATATGGGCCAACCTGATAACACTGACATGCCAAAACACCAACAACGAAATAACCGACACCACAAAACCGAAAGTTCAAAATGACAAAACTTCACATGCCCAACAAACCACAATCCCGACAATCAACAAAACACAGACCTTATCCGAAAAACACACACACAACACAAGCACACCAAAAATCTTACAGACCTACACTAAACCTTACATACACAACTATCTATGCACGAACCTTAACCCAAACCCTAAGGTCCGTCACTATCGCACACTTACCTTACCCGCACCCTAACCCTAACTCGCTTAATCCGCCCCTAACACTAAAGTCCATCACTATCGCACACTTACCTTACCCGCACCCTAAACCTAACTCACTTAATCCACCCCTAACCCTAAAGTCCGTCACTATCGTACCTTACCCACACCCTAACCCTAACTCACTTAATCCGCCCCAACCCTAAAGTACATCACTATCGCACACTTACCTGACCCACACCCTAACTTCCTTCACTATCACACACTTACCTTACACGCACCCTGACCCTAACATCCGTCCTTATTGCACACTTGCCTTAACATGTCGGTGTTCTCAGCGTCGGGCTTTTCAACTGTCGGTCTTCTCCGTTGTCGATCTTCCGGTGTCGGTTATCCTGTTGTGAGTGTTTTCTGCTTTCAGCGTAATCAGGTAGACCCATATGTGTGTGTATATATATATATATATATATATATATATATATATATATATATATATATTTATATATATATGTATATATGCATCATGTATATATTTGTCCGCATAAATGCATCTCCATACATATATACATGTATATATAGACTACCTGACTGATTCTACAGACTCCTTTCCCTGCTGTTGGATTGGATGACTGCACTAAGTGATATGTTTGGGATGTCATCACTACTTTGTAGGGCTCAGATAGTGTAATGGTACCTTGCTTTGATCATAGCTTACAAGGCCCTGGGTCCAGGACATGGCAGGCCTTATTATTTTGTTGCAAAGCAGAACTGGTCTGCTGTGGAGGAAGGGATAAGGGCAATAATTACAAGAGGTCCTTAGTTTGGGCCCCTTCACCCCTATTTACACAGCCTTTGGTTTAATTTGTTGCAGTAAGAGGTTCAGAGTGTGGATCTGAAGTCCAAATGCACTGCATACCTCTATATATCACCATCATCATCTTCTTTTGGCTGTTCCCATTAGGAGTCGCCACAGTTGAACTTCTGTTTCCATTTCTTCCTGTCCTCTGCATCTTTCTCTGTCACATGAACCACCTGCATGTCCTCTCTCACCACATCCATAAACCTTATCTTAGGCCTTCCTCTCTTCCTGTTGCCTGGTAGCTTCATCCTTAGCATCTTTTTCCCAATATACTCAGCATCCCTCCTCAGCACATGTCCAAACCAACGTAATCTTGTCTCACTGGCTTTATATATCTATATATAGATAGATATATATATGCATACGTTTTATTTTATTGGACTACCACCTGTATCAGATTGATACATAATTCATTACATAATATAGATTTATTTACCTTCCCTGACATCCCCCAGTGTGCTGTAATTACATTTATTCTTGTGTGACTATACTGTATGAGGCAATTGTGTTTATATGGGGGTTTCACTACTTTAAAACACCAGAACTAAGAGCAAAATCCAACCAAGAATAAAAACCACTTGGCACAACAAGACCCGGAAGCATGTAAACAAAGGCTTTCAAAATAAGCAGATGAAGAAATCAAACAGCTGCTAGGTCTCCAAAAAGATCCTTTAATATAACAAGGCAAAGTAAAAATCCACAATATCTTCCAAGCGCTTTCACTCGACCACTTGCGAGCTTTTTCAAGGCAAAAAACATTGCTGGAAGTTCATTCACATTAAATACTTCCAGAATCATCACATGACTTCCTGTGAACCTTTCCCAACAGGAAAATCACCATATAAGGAAATTCTAAAATGTATTCTTATTATCATTAAAAATAATTAATTTTCTAAAAATCTTGGTAACTAGATACCATGTTAAACATAAAATCAAATCAAACTGTTAAAATGTGGCAAAAAACAATTCTGCAAAATATTTTTATAATCACAAATAAATGCAGTAACCCCTTTACCCTCCGGGGTAAAATCAAAACTGTAAATTGAAACCTGGAGTTACTGAATAGCATTGTAAAACATTTCTATCCTAAGTTTCAAATATATAACATGACATTCCATATATCTTATTATAAGATTTTGTAAATTCAAAAATGAGTAAAACAATAAATGTCATGTTGTACCAAACTGTGTTATAAACGGGCTTGCCTCAATTTCAGAACACTACTAATGTTGAGGGTGTCATTCAGACCTGGGTATCTAGTAGCGTCTAAACAGAGCTGCCAAAATAGCTCACTGTATTCTAATTTTGACTCCCAACTGCCCCCTCTTATATCCGGTTGTACCTGTTCCAAAACCATAAACTTTATGTTCATGTCCTTACATGTCAAAGAGTGTTTATAAAAGGCATTACTTTCCTTCCTTACATTGATGTCATTGAAGTGTTCATAAACCCTTCTCCTAAACACCCTTTCAGTTTTCCCAATGTAAAAACCATGGCACATGCCACAGCATCCAAGATAGACTACCCCCTTAGATCCACAATTAAAATGTTTGTTAGCGTGGAACTTGAATCTTCTAGAGGGAAGGTAGAAGGACCCCGAATTTAGCATAGCGTGGCATTGCTTGCACATCCCACATGGATAAGTGCCTAATTTCTTTCTATTCTGATTCTGTGGATCCTCTAACCTAATTTCTAAAAGTTCTTTCAAATTCTTGCCCCTTTTCCTAACAAAAGAGGGGAAACTGGGCATAGAATCCTTGAGATCTTCCTGAAGTCTGAGAATGGGCCAATATTTTTTAATAATCTTCTCGATCTGATCTGAGTTGTTAGAGAAAGTATGTATAAAACTATTTTTTGACTGTGAAATGTCTTTTGAAGGGTTTGGTAACCTCTCATTAACACCCACCCCCAATAAAGGGGGATATTTATTAGCCCTCTTCTCGGAAATTTCTGTAACTAGTGCTTCTACCAGGGCTTCCGGATATTGTTTTTCATTAAAGAATCTCTTTAAAATGGAAACTTCCTCATTGAAAAGTTTGTCCGTGCTGGACATTCGTGAAGCCCTAATTAGTTGACCCTCCACTATCGCCTTCTTTAGATAGAGGGGATGTCCACTGTGATAATTTAGGAATGCATTTGAAAAAGTGCTTTTCCTGTAAATCTTAGACTGGAAACATATATTTGAATAGTCCTTAACCAATGAAATGTCTAAATAAGCAAGTTGATGTTTACTGATCTTATAGGTGAACCTAAAAAATGTGGTGGTCATGTTGATGTAATCCATAAATTTCATTAAACTTCCTTCGTCTCCAATCCACATAAAGGAGATGTCGTCCAGAAATCTCCTATAGTACAAGATGTCCTGATACCATGTACTAGTAAAAATGTATTTCTTTTCCCATTGGTATAATACCAGATTTGCGTACATGGAAGCACAAGAGGCACCCATTGCTACACCTTTTTTCTGACGATAAAATTCCCCCTTGAAATGAATGAAGTTATTTTCTAAAACTAAATCCATAAATTCCAAAATTAAGTTAATGAACTTGGCCCCCAGTTGGACTTCATTAGATAAGTAAGTACCTAACCACTCCAGGCCCGTGTTGTGTGGAATACTAGGGAATAAATCGACTACATCAACAGTGACCATAAACATCTCAGGCAAAAATAAAGTCATGTGATGATTCTGGAAGTATTTAATGTGAATGAACTTCCAGCAATGTTTTTTGCCTTGAAAAAGCTCGCAAGTGGTCAAGTGAAAGCGCTTGGAAGATATTGTGGATTTTTACTTTGCCTTGTTATATTAAAGGATCTTTTTGGAGACCTAGCAGCTGTTTGATTTCTTCATCTGCTTATTTTGAAAGCCTTTGTTTACGTGCTTCCGGGTCCTGTTGTGCCAAGTGGTTTCACTACTTTATTACACTGACACCTCACATCTGGGCCTAATACACTACTCTGGTTGAGAAATATAAGTTACTTCCTACATAAATATACAAATAAATTAAAATTGTAATGTTTACACATACAAAATGGAAATGGCTTCCATGAGGTTCAAACTATGAATGACTGCATGCAAGGCATATGCTTGAACCACTACATTACTGCACTTATGTTTATACTGGATGTCTATTGCTTTTTAACTTATCCTGCCATTTCAGCTGGGCTAAGCTATGGGCACACCCATGCAGCTATGCTGAAACTTTATTGCATATGTGAAAAAAATGTATTTGTTGGGTTTTTTACTTCATACCCTTCAGAATACCCATGCTAATGCTAAACCTGTTATTCTATCAACTTTCAGGCTTTGTAGGGACAATTGTCCCTTAAGGCTTTGTCCAGATTCCTTACTCTGACAGGTTGGGAGGTGTGCGCTATGTGTTTCATACCCTGCCAAAAATTCATGCTTATGCTAAACCTGTTATTCTATCAACTTTCTGGCTTTGTAGGGATGATTGTCCCTTACGGCTTTGTCTAGATGTCTTACCCTGATGGGTTGGGGATGTTATGAGCGTTCTCACTCTATTTAAATTGCCGTACGGCAATTTTGGTGTGCAGGGTGTGTGTATTGTGAGAGCACTGCTCTCAGACACACCCCCTGCACTCGTACACAAGACCGTGTCTGTTTTACAGCATGGCAGCATGCCTTCATGAATATGCATGGCGCACTGCCGTGCTGCATGGGAATGGTCCCTTCCGTGCAGTAATAAGCTATTCCTGCAAGGAAGTTTACTGAATCCAGGGGTTAATAGTAGCTGGGTAAATAAATGTATTTCCATAATATAGATGTTTGCACAATTTACATTTGTTACAGGCATATGTGCCTTTCCTTACTAGAAATATAAAGCTAAATTATTTATCAAAAAGGCAATGGGGGATTTTGGTCAGAAATCATGAAATACAAGTATACTTGATAGGCTGTTAGATAGTAGAACATGTTAATTATATAATACATTATGGATAGACTAAACTGGATATTTGATCCATCACTACTAACAAAAATTTAAGATTTTGTGACTTTGTGCCTTGTAGTAAAATGTATTTAATGAAGGACTTTTAGGAGGTGCAGTTCCTGCTTGCAGATGAGTAGTCCGGAACTGGTTAAGGTACTGTGGATAATTTCTGCAATCATTATTATTCATTTGGATGATTAAAATTATGTGTTACTAAATTTTGATAACTTGTAGTATGTATGGATGGTAGAGAGTATAGTATATATATTAGTGTCCCACTCATAGTATAATATTCCCTGTGCCAAAATGCTACAGTTGTTGAATTATTATATAATGTTAAGTGAATATGAGGATTCACAGCTACTGGAGGATTTGATGAACTGTGTGTGTGTGTGTGTGTGTGTGTGCTTGGGTGTATCGTCATGCATGTGTGCCTGTCTTTGACAGAGATTGCAGTGTGTGTCTTAAGACTATTATTTTAGTACAATGCTGCTCACAATGTTGCATTTGGGAACCTGGATAGTGAAGACTACAAGTAGCAAAATGCCTAGTAGGGAAAAATCTAAGCTGTTTTTCTAAGAAAACTATTTACTGTGTCAGCATTAAATTTCCTTCAAGAATTTTATTTTTGGATCATTGTGATTTTGAGTTTTTTTTTCTTCAAAATGCTATTTTTGATCCATTTTTACATTTAGGATTGGCAAATGGCTTTCCTTAACATATACTGTCAATAAGCACAGTAATGTTATATGGATGACTATGTCGCTCTAGGATTTCACTGATTAGAACCGGAAAGTATATTAATACAGAAAGTCATCTGAGGTTGTTAAAAAGGTTTTCACTATGCAATTTAGGGGCTAATATACCTAGTGAATGATTATTTGAGTAGCAGTGCCTCCCCCCAAAAAAATTAATTTAATTCTCACAAATGGGACTACATAGGACCCCAAACATATGAAGTGAAAATAAGCATTTAAGCAAGTTTTCCTAAAAACAGTTTTGATCAAAGCAAGAGTCAGAAAGAAGGAGGAGAGACAGGGATGGGGGGAGGGGAGTAAATCTGAAAAATACAAATATTAGAAAAATATTTCAAGTTAATGAATATTACATTAGCCACACACACTGCCATCAAAGATAAAGCAGGGAAGTTTCATCAGCACATTTGTGTAGCTAAGAAGAAAACACTGATTTACCATACATGTGAACATTATGAATAAAAACAAACTGGCTGCAGACAAAGCAACATTTGTGGCACTAACTAATTTGAATATAATTACATACATTTGACTTTGAGGTAATTAGAAAGAGGAATAAAACACCAATGTGATCATGTGATTTGTCAGTCAGTGTTTTGTGTGGACAATCTTCTTTTTACCGGAGGTGCAAGAACTTTAGAGTTGATTATATAAAGTTTGGAGTGGCATAAGGGCTTCACACCTTAACAACAGTACCTTTTTTTTAATGTGTTTTTGAGTTTATGTGAATAGTGCTTTGGACTGCTTGTTTCCTTTTGAAAAACTAAATAAATCTATGGCTGTTGCAGTCCTACTCTTCCACTTACAAAGGGTTTAGGAACTGATATTAAAGTGGTCACATATGCTTTACTCGAGCTTTAATGTGAATTCTTGAAACAAAAGAAAAATAAAGTAACTTTAGTAAATCTCAGTACAAAAATGCAAGCTGCTTCTTTTATTAAATGTCAGGTAAAGTAGTCAGCAATTGGTTTTACTGCTTCTTCATAGACAAGATGAACAGTGACAAAACAGCTTCTCCTGTCATTTTGTGAAACTTTTAAACAGACGGACATACAAATACAGAGAGAGAGATACTGTCAGTATAACTTAAATCCCAGCTTGTGTCCATTTCAGCATCTCTGGGGTATGAATTTGTTGCCTTTGAACATCTGTTGTAAGTGGGAAATGAATAATTTTCTAACTGCCGTCCTTGCAGCGCAGTACTTAATTATAAAAGGGAAACTAATTTATACATGCAGACACATTATATATATATATATATATATATATATATATATATACATATAGTTGTAGATAGACATTCTTATATAGTTTCGTAAACTGTGAAATGTTTTTAACCTGAGGAGAAATGGGAAGACCAAGCAAATAGGCTGCATATGGGAGCAGTAAGAAAAATTTGGCAGGCTCGATCATCATTCTGGGCTATAAAACAATTCCCTGCAGTTGGAATTTGCTATAAGATCTGTACTGGAAAATAACTTGAGCCTGTAAAGAGAATGCAGGCTTACTTTGCTGGGTGCAAAGACTGCAGTATATATAAACAAGCAGCTTGATTGCCAGCAGCTAAATTTGCAGGTGGTAAGAAGCAAACCAGGTGATTGACATGCTGTGGAAATCATTTGCTACCATGTCAAAACTACTAGGCAGCATGATACAGGAGCTCACAACTATGGCTGTCAATATACAACTCATGTATTTGCACATTTCAGACATGTGTGAGGTACTCAAGAGACAGCTGCAGGTTTGATAATGCAAAATGCATTGTTTACCTTATAAGATAATGATATAGAAATGCTACAGAAATCTCAAAAGCTCCCAGATATACAACCACACCAAAAATGACATGGAAACATTGCTTAGAAAGAGGAATGAAGGGGGATTCTGATAATCTGTCTAGTACACATGAAGTTTACATGCACTAATCTCCCTGTTCTCAAGAGTTCATGATATTTCTAGGACAATGCTGAAAGCTGTAGGCCATTCCTTGTTACAGTCAACACAGCAAAGCTGGGGAAATACACATAGATCACCCAAAAAACTAAACAAAGAATGCTTTGAAAATAACAGTCTTTTAGTGTTTTAAGCATGCCATTGAGTTTTGAAACATTTGTGCCAGGAAAGGATAAAGGTAATCAAAACAATTGGTATATAGCCTATTCTTTGATATCAACTTATGCGGAGAATTACAGATAAAAAGTTTAACTTTATCAGAATAAATGAAGTCTAACTACTGACAGCAGTCCTACAAAGAAACTGGTCTCTGGAGAATTCTGCTTCTGATGGAGCTATCATAAATAGTAAAAGGTAAGCCATGCTGTTTCAGCTGAACAAAAAAATACACCAGCCTGATACCACCATCTCTGAACCACTGAAATTATAAAATAGTAGGTATACAGTCAATGGTGTAAAAGGATCCCTATAACATTTTAGATATATAAAGTCTTTTTTACTACCTCAGAAAAGACACAGCTAAGAATCCCTGTCACAACTTCCAGATCAGAAAGAACAAGTTACATACCATTAGAAAATAAGTTCTGATTCCACCTCAGAATAGTAAATTCTAAAACTCACTACTGCATTATTAAAGTATTTGTACGGGAATTCATTTCTCTGCACACCTCCAGTGTGAGAAGCTGCAGCCATAACCTGCTAACAATTTATACCATCTCCAAAGCCATTGTACCTTGGAGTAGAGGGAATTCTCAAACTGAATTCCCAATTATAGTCCTAGGAGTCAGAGAACCACACTTATGGTACTTGTTATAAGGGAGGGAGGATGTCAAGGGGTTACAGCATGCTGACACATTACACTTCACAAAAGGAACAATTTTTGGAAGACTCTGCTCTGTGCATCTCACTTACAAACATAATATTCTCAAAAACTACACATAATCAAGGAAAGAAGTCATATCCAATTTTCCAACTCATTCTTCCATGCAGTATTCACAGACTTTTGAACAGCTAATATATTCATTTAATGAGGCAGAAAATTAATAAGGTAAATTATGTTTCAGAGGTTGAATTGCAAACTTTTATCACCTCCTAGTGCTCAAAGAAAACAGCATGTCATGTATCACATATTCTTTTGTTTATCATGTGGTTTGTAAAAGTCTACTTTTTGTAGCTCTAAATTTTAATACACAAAAACTGGGCTAATTCATTTTAAGAGATGAATGCCATCATGGCCAAAACATTCCCTCTCACTCTGATATTCTTAAAGTGCAATGGATTTTTAATCAGCAAGGAGTCTCCTTTGCATATTACATGTAACAGTTTAACAACCCTGTACATGACATTAATTTCCTAGTACACTATTTGCTACTAATTAAAATAAAGAAAAATCTTTTTAGAGATCTTCGCTCAAAACATTAGTGTTCTAGGACACATACCAATATAATATAGTTTACTACCAAAAGCACATCAACGTAACATACTAAAAAGCATATAAGGAATACCGTTGTATATGAAGGGGACACTTACAAGAAAATGGATTTCAGTAATGAATTGTACCATTTAATTAATTCATATGTTTCATTTTGGATTGTACCAGATTTTCCTCTATATTATACAAGACAAAGCATTGTTTGTATCTTGTATCCGTATGTGTGGGTGATTCTTCTGGTTGGGACAAATAAGGAAGACCTTTAGAACAATGCTGTTTATGTCTGCAGTTGAAATACAGGATCTGAAATCACACATTGTTGTTTTTAAGCATGTTCTGTATATTTTCTGTCTGCCTGTATATAGTCTGCCTCTGATTTCTTCAGATGTTTCTCTCTCTTTCTGTCTATCTATCTCTTTGTTCTGTGTTTTCAATACAGATGTCTTCATAATGTCCTTGTACACATGAAAAGTTAACTACGCATTTTGGAATTCCAATTGCATATGAAAAATGAAAATTAATTGCTAATGGCATTTGTAATTTGCTAGTGCACCATGATTTCCTGAAGTGATTTAGCAGAATCCCTAAGGTTTTAATTATGCCTGTACATCTGAATATTTGCCATCTAGCAGAGTAACTGCCTGATTGAGATGTGATATATATTTCATGCTGCAATGTGTTTATACTATATGATGCTGTACTTTTGACATGTATTAAATGCATGCATGTATTCATTCTAATGCAACAAGCTTAAATATAAAATTCTGCTGGTAACTTAAGGATTTTATTTACAATCTCTAAACTATGCTTGTCAATTACACATTCTAAATTAAGCTGCATAATATTATTAGGTCATCAGCAAACCTGTGCATATTTTGCTGTATTATTATTATTATTATTATTGTTATTATTATTATTATTATTATTATTATTATCCTTTTTCTTTCTATTGGATATCTATTGTCACTCAATGTTATCCTATTCTGTAAGCTAGTGATTTTTTTTCTTGGGGGGGGGGTTCTTGTAGCAAGAAATACTGGTACTTTACAAGAGCCTGGGATTCTGGAAATCTGTTCTACTTTGTATTTCACAGCAACCAGTAACTTACTCTGAAGTCCACCTTGGAAGGCAGTCACATTCTTCCATTCATGTCAGCTCCTTACCTTTCCCCACCTAGATGGCCCCAAATCTTCATAAAAGATTTTACTTCTGCCAGTCAGTACTTGCAGTTATGTAGGATATTCAAACATATTTGAAATACAGAGGTGAAAATATCACCGAATTTTGCTACGGTGAGGCTCAGTGTTGCTTAGCTATGCAAGTGGACCAGCAAACAGCTAGTATGCCTGGATAATGGCTGCATAGAAGAAAATTATGGTAGCTGTGTTAATGACAGCAATCATACTACTGAACATTAGTAAAGCAGCTACGCTATGGCAGGCCATGAGATGAGATCTATGTGAAAGGTATAGTGATGTGCAATGCCTGAAGTTGTCACTTGTGGAAGAAAGTACCTCATAGCTGCAATAAAGGCAGTATGTGCAAACAATATATCCCCAGCACAGCAAACTGCCAACTCATTTCAAAAAGTTAGAAATGGGGCAAAAGCAAGCAGATACACACACACACACACACACACACACACACACACACACACACACACACACACACACACACACACACACACACACAGGGGTAAATTGAAGAAAATATAGGTGGGGAGAAGGGTATTTTTTTTTTTTTAGGACAGATGACCATTTTCCAGTTTTTAAGAAGGGTCGAAAGGAGAAGATAGTAAGCAGTGTACAGAGGGTGGAAGGAGGAACAGGAACTGTTTCAAGGGTAATCAAACAAATGTAAAACATAGATAGAGCTGGACAGGGGTAGTATGGAAACAAAAGGAAGGCAACAGTGGAAAGATGCAGACAGACAGAGGGAAAACAATTGTTGATGGAGAGGAGTGGACTACATACAGGGAATGAGTAGTGAAGTACAAGGAAGGGAAAACCCATGATGGGATAAAGTGGAGGGTGCAGAGGGCCTGAATGGCCCAGAGAAGAACTCACCCAGAGATTCAGAGAAGAACCCACCCAGGGATTAGAACCCCCCATTGCTAACATCATGGATCAGCACTGCCTCTGGCTGCCTAATGGATGGGGATAGTCAGCCAGCTGTTCAACTCCATCAGCCACTCCAGTGTCCTAACATGTGAGCCCAGCTGACAGCTCATGTCTGATATGACCAGTCTGTGCACCGAATTCCAGGTAATTGAGGGTGACTTTCCTGACCACTCTTAAGATGAGGATTCTTTGCTCCTTGGCTCTGGAGGCCAGCAATGGATGTTCTGCAGGATGACCTATATTTCCCTGCACAAAGGCAGGACTGATGATTACTGATGACCCAGCAGAAAGTATTTTGGCAAATGCAGATGGCTGCTGCTGCATGACATTGCGCACCACAGCTGCACCTTTAGAAACAAGAAACAGAAAAGAGAAAGGGAAAAATATAACACGTAAGTATACATGTGTATGACAACCTTGATTTCAATTTTACATGGCAGATATTTACAAACAACACATTAGTACATGTGTTTATGACAGTTTGATTTCAGTTTTACATAACAGATACTTACATACTACACTTACCTTGCTGCCTACAGAACCTGTATCATCTCTTTAAATAGGCCTTCCACTTTAATGGAATCTCATCTGCCATTGTAAAATATAAAACATGCAGTAGTCAGTCCAATTCACCGCACCAACAGAAGACAAGGACAGCAACAGACAATATTCAGAAAAGGCTAGTCAGGGATCTAGGGACATATTTATTTATTTGACATTTGTTGACTGGGTCAGTCCAACTGAGCTGACGCCGTTTTCAGCGGAGACCTAGGGAGAAAGACTACACATTAAATAACATATGAAAAATATAAAACACATATTTCAAAAAGTTGGTTTGTACTTAATTTATAAAGTCAAGGAACCAGGGTAATATATGAAGATATACAATCATTATCAAAAATACAATAACAAAATATAACAATATAGCAACATAGAAAAGGAAATGACTGAAAGCATTTGCCTCTTGATATTTAGTTAAAAACTGTAGAAAATACACATATTTCAGTAGAAAGTCTGAATAAGTATTCTAAGCTATTTATAGATAAATAAGGATGAGAGAAAAAAAAGAGAAGAGGGAAAGAGGCAGATGAGGAGGCATATGTAGATAGTAACCTAGCTTTGACCAACATGTGTACAAGGCAGTAAGAAAATCCTTCTGTGTTGCTCAACTTATAAGTAAAGGCCTGGTATCTAGCTATAGAGAGGTTATCACATCACTACTTAGAACTCATCAGGATCATCATAGAGTATAATGTCCCCGTCGGTATGTACCTGACCAGATGCATGCAGCAACTGGAATGTCCGAGTTTTTTTACAAAAAGAATATATGGAATAAACACAATCACCTACACTGATCATCTCAAAGCCCTGTCTCTTTACTTGATATCATACAGACTTATGAGAGGTGATCCTTGCCTAGCATACAAGCATCCCTGGACCCTATTTTGATGAATATTTTCCACATATGCAAAACAAACAGTTTCAGAACTATTAGATTAAAGTATGTAACATCAATAGGACATGTTGGAGTGACAGATAAGTTCCTCAGAGAACTTGTATTCTCTGGACAAGGCTTCTCATCCATGTGAAGCAAAGTTTCTTGTTATCACTATTAAAGTGCAACTTAGACTTATGGATGGGTAATCAGAAATTCATCCCTCGTCTGGCTCCTATGCCTCTGGTGGGCAGAGGCAGGCAGTAAATCACTACCTATAAATCAAATATAAATCAAAGTTGTGGGTAACATTTGGGTTGCATGTCTAGGCTTTTATGGTCCCTAGTGGTTGTTAGCCTAGTATATACCTATGAACCTATGGAAACTCTATACAGAGTGCTTGCCACATAATGTTGTTTCTCTAACTCCACCTAACCTACTTCTCTCATTGGTGGAGCAGGTCAGAGTTTCACCACCGCAGGTCACTGTATTTATACCTGCACTGCTCACTACAGCAAGTGATGCCAGTTTCCTCACTCACCTTCTTGATAAGTTGGTGCCAGAGATCAATGTTATATATAGGCTCATCATACTGTTTAAGCAGGCACTCCCTACAATCCTTGTGCAGCTAAACAGACAGGTTTTAGTCTTCTGGCTGCACCAGGAAATTGCACTATTGAAGCCACGTCCACATAAAAAGGGCAGAACATAGAGAAAAATGGTAGATGCTTGAGCATACCTCTCAACCTCTTAGCACAAAAAATCTGGATGAAGCCAAAAAATAATGGGGGGAAAAAGGCCAAAATAGGGACAAATTTTAAATGTTGCCTGTATAAACTTAGAAAGTTGCTAGAATAAAAGTTTTTGTGCTAGCATGCATTTTCTGAAGGATATGAACTCTGAAACTTAAATGTCTGTCATTATTTAGTGAATTCAGTCCTCACTGATTTGCTACAAAACCACAAGTTTTATGAGCAAAAGATCAAAAATATGGGGCAAAAAACTGGACAGTCTGTGAAAATCTGGACAGCTGAGAACTATGCGCTTGAGCAGATCCACAAACTGTGGACACCATATGATGTTTGTTGTTGGAAAGCAAGGATGCATAATGTAAAGTATATCTAATGTAATCAAGCAGCATTATAAGCTTCATTGTATACATGGATAAGTGTACTGTGTAAATGATCTCCTAATCCAGGAACAGGCAGGGACAAGCAAAGTAAAATTTTTTAAATGGGTGATAATGTAGTGCATTAATGCAGTGATTCACTGATGACCACACTAACTCATTGTGATAATCATCATGTTACAAGGCTCATTTTAGGATGAAAAAAAGGCAGGTGACCACATTATGATAAGCAACATATAAATAGGAATTCAGTGGATAAGTTAGCAAACTCAAATTGAGCAAGACAAGAGGTAATGTACTTCATGACTGCAGGAAGTGCACCATGGGTGCTTGGCAGCAAGAGGAAAAGATACTGAACAGTGAAGTGGTTAAGGTAACATAGCCTACTGGCATGACAGTTTAGTGTCCGCTGGGGTGCCCAACCTGATAGAGAGCATAGTGCAAGGTAGTAAAGGTTACTGCCCTGCTTTAATGGGCTCATTCTGACAGGAAACAAATCACTAGGGCAGTTCAGGTCATTGTCTGGTCATGGGGTGGGGGGGTACACGATAGGGTAGGCTCACAAACCAGAAAATATGCTGCAGGGAAAATAAGGTCAATCATACATCAGTCATACCACTTACCATCAGCACAATGCTGCAAGAGGCTGGGCAGTGGTAACATGTGCATTGCTACTGTCAGTATGGCACAGGCTGTGCATGGTGACAACATATTAGCTGACAGGTATGTGGCCATCAGATCAAGGAAGAAGTCAGTACTGAGACATAAGGATCTGCCAGTAACAGTCGTACATAAATACTTACACTGATCCACATGTGTAACCCACAGATGCACACATCTTGTGATAGGACTAAGGGAATGATAATGGCTGGAAGAGTTCACCACATGGGAGATGACACACGTGTGGATAGCATGTACATCCTTCACTATGGTAAAGCAGACAAGGCTTTTAGGGACCAAGCAAGGCAGTGTGTGATGCAGGAAATCAATGCTGTGGGCTGCCATGACAGGACAGTAGTACTGGAGCATCACAGGTTAATGGTCTGATATATGGCAAATTTCATGTCATAGCCTGTTTGGTATCAATAACTATTTCAATTTTTGTGTTGTTATTAGAGGTGACAGACAGTGAAAATATCTTTTTGGTTGTTTAACTGTTTTGGGGTGAATAACATTACTTTTTTTTTTTTTTTTTAGGGTTTAGTAGGAGATGGAAATTGGTGAGGCAAGTTTCAATTGAGAGAAATGAGTCTTTTGTACATTGCTGGGGGGTTGTTAGGTCTTTGGCTGAGCAGATGACAGTGGAGTCATCAGCATATTGGACTATTGTTCCATACTTAGATGCAATATGCAGACCACTTATAAAGATGTAAAACAATAAGGGTCTGAGTATGGGGCCTTGAGCCACACCAGGAGATACTGGTGGGAAGGAGGAATAACTATTTTCCCATTTCACTGCTCGCTGACTATTGTTTATCCAACTGTGGAAACTTTGAAAGGCAGCGGTGGAGAGACCTAGGTTGGAAAGTTCACATAGGAGTTTGGTGCGACAGACAGTGTCAAAGGTCTTAGATAAGTCCAGTAAAAGGGTGGACGCGATGTTGTCAGAGTTCCTATGTAAGGTTACAGTATTGATGAAACTGAGCGGTGCAGTGATAAGTTCTAAGGCTGTGTTGTGTTGGAGAGAGGTCATTTTTTGATAGTATATATTTGTGAAGTTCGGAGTGCATGGACATGGACTCCCTCTAGGGTTTTGATAAGGCTGAGAGTATAGCGATGGGCCTATAGTTTCTTAGGTGTGTTGAAGGACTGCCTTTGTGTAGGGGTCTAATGCATGATTTTTTCCAGAGTTGAGGAAATGTAGTATTATTTTAAAGAACAATTTATGAGGATAGCTTTGCAATATGCCACTGCTTTGGCTGTTATCATGAAGTATTCTGGAGGGAACTTGTCAGGAGCTATGGTGATAGGTTTCAGCTTTAATAGATTTTTCTTTTTAATAAAAATGCATGGCTAGGCTTAAAAATGCCCTTGTGATTGTTAACCTAGTAAACACCTATGAATCTATGAACTTATAAAGTAGGTAGAGACTAGAAGGAAGGAGAAACAGTGCAGGCTGTTTGATAGGAGTGGATAATGCATTTGTTGGACTAATGTTGAGAAGAGAGGTCACTAGTTCAATGAAGTGAGAATTGAATTGTGAGGCTATGCTTTCACATGGGTGAAGGTTTTGGGAGTGGAGTAGAGATTCTGCCAAGGTTCAGTAAGTTGTTGCTTGATGCCCATAATCTTTTTGTATTTGCCTTATTTCTATCTTGGTAGTTTTCTTATAATGTCGAATGTGGTGTATTACCAGGTTTTTTAGTTGTCTGCGTTGTAGGTTAGGGATAGTTTTATCTGTGTGCCTGGCTTTCCATGTTTTGTGCCTGTTTTTTATGTTTTCTGGTATGTTTAGATAGTGGTGGATTTGTTTTTTATCCTTTTGTTCTGAATAGAGGCTTGTTTGCTGATTATGGCCAGAAATATATCTTTGACTGCATCCTCGAGGGGTAAGTTTTTTAGCAGGTTCTACTTTCGATCTTGTGGAGTGGTTACAATGTTTTTAGGTTGGAAGTTACTTAGATTTATGTTTTTAAACTGGCCTTTGCCAAATCAGAGTGATTGTTTTCTGACTAGACAGACTGGCAGATAGTCACTAAGGGAGTTAGGCAGGGTGCCACACTCTGTGTATTTTGTTGGGTGTGATATGAGGATCTAGTCTATGCTGATTTTTTTGTCACATCTACTAGGAGCATTGATAATTTAGGGGAAGCCATACACTTGTATACTATTTGATGGTTTGTCTGAGGATATATTTCCAGTCTATGTTGACATCACCTAGAAGTATGTTTCTTTCAATATGATGGATGCAAACCAGTAGACTATATCATCTAGTACTGGGATATTAATACCAGGTGGTATGTAGAGGCCTGCTATAAGCATGTTTATGTGAATTAAGTTTAAGTGATGCAAGTAGTAGTTCTGAATTCTGGATGTCAGCTCCAAGTAATCTTGCCTGGGGAACATGAAAGAACTCTCATAGCAGGAAATGCCTTGAATGTAGAAGCTGGACAGGTGACACCAGTTTGAGTGTTGGCATGGGATGTACCAGGTTAACTCAAGAATATTCTATTACTGTTGTAAACTGACCAACATGGATGAAACTGCTACTCAACAGAACACACACATTATGTTCTCCAGGTTCATTTGGCCTGCAACTGCAACAGCCTGTATCACATGGTATGTATATTCCCATATTCTGTTCAGATAACTACCATGTGCCAGCAGGTGTGACACAGGTTGGAGTAGAGGGATATATGTGTGTGTGTGTTTGTATATATATACACACATATATATATATATATATATATAGAGAGAGAGAGAGAGAGAGAGAGAGATGTATGTGTGTGTGTGTGTGTGTATCTATATATATATATATATATATATATATATATATATATATATTGATAGACAGATATATATATATATATATATATATATATATATATATATCGATGTATATAGATATATTGATATATATTCAAGCACTTCCACAGGTAGGATTTCTTTATGGTTTTACTAGCTCCACTGGTGTAGGGTCCAGCACAACAGATCAGCAGGCCTGATGTCAGCATGCCATGTACATGGCACAGTCTGTTGACAGACTAGATGACACTCATGCATCCTCCATATATAAGATACCAATGGAGGGGCATGCTAAATCATCTTTGTTCAGTGATGAATGATTTGTCTGTGTTATTCCACTTAAACTTCATAGGAATCATTGTCAGAGATGACATCAGTGAGTCACACTGCCTCAGAGGTGCATGCATTCACCATTGACATAACTATGAAGGTGGCTATTGATCTCATGACTGTAGGTCAATACCTGACAAGAGTACCATGCTTGGCATCAATCAGTAGATGTTTAGGTTAGTGATTCAGGCCCAGACAGCAGGTATACATAGCATGGTAGCAATTGTAGTTGCATTACATGGCTGTTATGAGGAACTGCAACTGCTGCAGGGGCTGCAGGATGACTTGCAATGCAGTAAGAGTGATGTGGCATACAGAGACCTAGAGCAAATGTGCCTGCTGATGAGAGTGGCCATAAGGATGTACCAATGCATGCCAAGTGGTACATTTACAATGGTATTGGTAAATGCCCACTGTGCCCATGCAAAAATCAAGATATCTGGGGCACAGGCTAGTTTTACACAGATGACATAAACTGCTGGAGAATGCCTTACTGTCGCATTTAACCATGGCTGTATTCACTTGCAGGAGTGGTCTCTCTCAAGGTTGTGGCCAATGTGACTCCATCACAAGAATGCTCCATTTACACAGCCATTCTGTATCTCACAGATTCATACTATCCCTTTTTGAACTGCTGAGTGCAACATCTAATCATAGTCATACTTGGGGTCATGGATGCCTTCCAGATACTGGCTCCTCACATCAGGGGACATAACAGGATTTCCTAACATGCTTCTAAAGTGCTACATTATCTTTTATGCATGATGCACTCAGGTACAATACTTCAGTTCAACGGTATACCTGCCAATGTTTAAGCCATGGTGCCTCCACCCCCCCCCCGATACTGAAGAATATCATCCCTGACTCCCCCAGTCTATAACTCAACTGCAAGGCTACCAAATCCACCTTCCACAATTCTTTCACCTACACAATATTCCTGTCAATATACCCTGTCACACCTGTGTAAAGGATGATGACTGTGTTCTGTCCAGCCATTTGACCTGTGTGGGTAGGTAATGTGTGATGCACATCATGGCCAGTCAGTATATTGTACTGCATAATCTACGTGTGTTAATGTATGTATCACTTTTCTTCTGCATAGTTCTTTTCATGGCCCATAGTTGTAGACCAAATGACACCTCTTTGCCAGTGCCACAAAATAGTGCACCCAGCTCTGTCTTGCATGAGGTACTGTGGTATTTGGTTCTTCTAACAGCTCCTCACCTGACTCTTACAGTGCTGCTACTGGTCTTTCGGTTAGTACTGAGATGTTCCCAAATTGTGAGCGATGGAACTCTACCATATTGTGTAACATTTTGTAGACTACAAATAATTTACTGCAGGTCTCAGATGCATACTAACAATGTACCACCAGATGTAAACAAGCAGTCCAAACACATGTTTGGAGATGTTCCGTATGTGTGACAGCACAGTGTGGTATACCATGTCTGCCATGGTCAAGGGGCTATGGATGGGGTCATCAGCTGCAGTTCCAAGGAATATCCTGCATCATTTGCAGCAGACAACAGTGGACACCATTATGAGTTGCCTGCTGCCTGTGTCTGTGGGAATAGTATGTCCAAGACTCTGTAACTGGCAATATGTCAAGTCTCTGTAACTGGCAATATGTTCACTTACTGACTAGATGAAAGTCATTCTGCACAAAATGTTGTACAGACAAGTACCAGGTTTGGGAATCATGGGAACTACCTGAATGGTGCACAGACATATTGTATATAAGAACCTGTGCATTGTACACCACTCAACTGAATACCAGGTAGAGCAGTTGGGGCCATGATGACAATGTGGATGACATCAATGTCCCCAAGACTTCAAGGAAATTAGCTATGTTATAAAATGCATGCATGGTGATTGTTTTCTGATGTCCATGCAAACCATATATGCTCCTTCATATGCTACAGCATCATGCCAAGGAAACTGGTGCAGGATTTGTGACACTGATATCCACAAAACCCCTAACATGACCCCCCCATTGAATGCTGTAAACTCCCTATAACAAAGATGGTCAATGCTAGACAAACATTCACCCCCACTGGGATAGGTAGTTCATGAGTACATGTATCACCTTGATTCCATCTGTGAGTGGCACATGTGTACAAACTCAGACATGCTCTCTGCCCAAACATTAGTGGTTGACAATGTCCTGGGTCTCCTGGTTATACAGGTGATAAGTTGTTAGCTTTTGATGGACCTATTTGTGGCATGAAAGGTGAAAAAACAACATTATGGGCATTGGCTCTGAAAGTGGCCACTAATAAATGTTGCTCTCCTAATACTGAAGCTAGTCACTGCACCATAACATGAGTGAAGCTCCTGTACACTGGGAAATCCTGACATTCAGATTAGATGGGTGCTATGAGTGTTACCAGTAATTGCACATTTTTCTGAATCACTCCACTATGTTTGCTTTCATCAGTTGCATACATAATAACTCTTATTAGCATGCTAATGCTCACATTCTTGTCACTGTGCAATCATTTACATATTAGATGTACTGTTCCATTTCTCCAGTAATGCTACTTGTGTCCAAGAAACACTCTTTCCTTGCATGTCACCACTCACCATATTATTTCACATAATACTGTGCATTGATTGTTTCTGAATAACTAATATGGTTTATGCATTTCCCTTCTCTCTCTTTTATAGGTTATATTAGTTTTGGAGCTTTCCTTCTTTTATAATGAGTAAGTTCGCACACCATTATGCTATGACAGGAAAAAATGTAAATGCATCTGTGGTTATCCCATTTGCTGAGAATAAGGCTTATACATTCTATGTCCTAAGCTTCAGAATAGAAACACAATGATATCAGCCTTAATGTCTTTATGCTTTATCAGTCACAACCACAGTACTAAAAATGCATAGTGCTGAAAATATCTATTTTCTAGATTTGAATTTATACAGGAAAGAAAGTAAACTAAAGGCACAAATCACCTCTTTGTAACTGATGACCTTGGTTAGAGCCTTCACTATAAATAGTGTTTTAGTCCACAAGAAAATATCATTGTTAATAAAAACGTACAAGAATTCAGGTACAGACTACTCTGAGTAAGTGAGCTTTACTGTTTACCATGAGCAACCTTAATGAAATATTTCCCTTTTAGGCATGGGCCCATTTAAATGTTCTTCTATACTACTAAGCACCCAAAGTTTAATTAATTACAGGGCAGTAGCAATGTTTGCTGTAAGAGATTTATCTCTGCTGTACCATCCGTGAAGATCAGGATATTATTTTACTAGATTTACAGGCCTCCATATTTTTTTTATTTTTGTCATTCTCAGCCTTTTTTCTAAAATATCCGACACAGTTTTTCTCTCCTAGCTGGCTGTAGCCATATTGCAAAGTGGGGAAAGAATTGGCTTTGAGCTAATCATAATCTTTAGGATCTGAGGGGTTTTTTTTTGGGTTATTTTTGTCCTTTCTGCAGTTATGCCTCGATACAAGGCAACATTGTGGGATACGTGCACAGATCACCTTATACACACATCACATACTTTCATAGGATCCTCTATAAGCACTAGACTAGCTGCCATTCTGGACCATTTTAAGGCTAGCCAATTTCCCTTTTTTATGCTTAAAATAATCTGCCTTATTTGCTAAGAAATTGGACTTACCCATCCCATGGTGGATACTTAAATATTACCCCTAATGATAATAACTGGGATCATACCATAGATTATTTGAGGGGACTCATGAATGGGATAAAGCATTTAGGAGCTGTCTCTATCCATTAGTAGTCCAGGGGGGAGTCTGGAGGTAAATTTTCTGCTTCTCATCCATAGGTCCAAGTTGTGCTTGAATATGGACAGGGATAAGCTTTGTTTTATATGGACGAGGAGTCTGTTCCAGAACAGTGGTATCCTGTATGAGATATACCTGTCCATCCAAATCATTCTATCAGTGCTGCAGAAGAGGTTTAGATTTCTAGACTGAGTATGTCTGATGCCATTTGACTTGCTGATGTCTAGTAAATCCATCAGTGTTGGATTGGACGATGCCTTGTATGCCAGACACAGGTCACCTCTTAGCAGTCTGTATGATACTGAATATAGTGACAAAGTTTTGAGTTGGTCTATGTAGGACATGTTGTTTAGGCCTTGTATTCTTTTAATAAGGTATGTCTGTGGGTACTCTAGTTGTTGCATAAGTCTTGAAAGACACATGCCAAAGTGGGCATTATACTCAATGTCTGGCCTAATAATGGCTGAATAAAGGGGGGAAATGTCATTCCTGTATCAAGATGTGATCCATTTGTTTAGAAGCTGTGCACTATAGAAGGCCTTTTTATGACAACTGGCACATGTTGGTCAAAAGTTAGGTCACTGTCCACATAAGTTCTTAGAGGTGTATTCACAATGTGGTAGTTTTCTGGGGTAGATGACTTCCCATAAGATACAATAAGACATTTTTTGGCATTTAGTTTCTGTCCATGATTTTGGCACCAATTATTTATTTGGGCAAAACTTCCTGCAGGATAGCAAAGTCACCTGGGAATTCAATGATAGCTCTTAGCTTGCAGTCATCTGCAATCTTAGTCAAACAGAGCTCTTTGATAACAGCTCTTACTTCAGAAAGGTAGATGCCAAACAGGAGAGGTCCCAGCACAAACCTTGTGGAACTCCACTGGTGACTGTTCTCTTTGTGGAGGCAACTTCCCTCATATTTTGATTTACTTGATGCTATATTTGAGTCAGCTGGCAATCCAGCAGATGACATAGGTGTTTATTCCCAGTTTATTTAGCTTTTCTACTATGCCTGAGTGGGGAATTGTATCAAAAACTTGGCTAGGTCAAGGTATGTGGTGTGTACCAATTGCCTTCATCCACTGCTTTGTTGACCTTTTCAAACAAATCCACCAGGTTGAGTAAGCATGACCTGCTTTTGACAAATACAAACTGAGATGGGTCCAAGCATTTGGAGTTCCCTGTGTCTGGAGGTTCTCTATGTCCTTATTTATTAGTTCCATGGCTTTGTGTATGAGGCTGGCCAGAGTTATGGGTCTGTAATTGCCTGGGTCCATGGAAGGTCCTCCCTTATGCAGGGGAATGAATGTAGCTGTTTCCATTTCCTTGGTGCAAAACCTGTATGGAGGCTGAGATTGAACAATGTTGTTAAGTGTGTGGTTAAATCGTGCTTCATGCTATTTAAGATGCATACATGGATATTGTTAGGACCCATTGGTGCAGTATTTTCAGCTTTTATAACACTTTTAGTACTAGGTCTTGTGTGATAATGGGAGGTGAGCCAGTTTCAGGTATTTCTTGAAGGACAGATGGGCAAGAGAGAGGGATAGAGTAAGAGTTAAGTTAATGAGCCAGGAAGTTTACTGTGTCTTTATCTTCAGTGTAGGTAACATTGTTCACTATAAACTCAGTGCACTGCTACATTGTGCTTTTGAGATTGCAAACATAATTACAAAAGGTCTTGTGATTGTCTTTGATTTGGGTAGCAATCATTAAGCTTCTGGGTTGTTTGTTTATTTCATTGACAAGGGTGCTAACATTACTCTTTTTACTTTTGGTCAAAATTCTTTTCCTTTTTCTGTAAAGCTTGTTGATATTATGGTTCCACCATGTGGGTTTGTTTCTGGCGTTTGCCCTGGACTTGTTCCTCTTGGGTACAACAGCATCTATGCAGCCGTTTACATGCTAGTATAATGCCATGGTGTACATTTCCACATATTCAGTGGAGTTAATTTGGTTTGGTGGGGATTTGAAGGTTGTCAGTATAGGACTTATGAGCAGGTAGCTTGTCTTAAATAACTTTCTAAAGGTACCGTGGGTAGAAGGGATCTCTGGTTTCAATTTTATTTTGAAGGGCACTATTTTATGGTTAGACCTAACAAGTGATGAAGACACACAAGGAATAGTTCAAGATGCCCCCATATTAGGAAGGACAAGATCCAAGATGTTATTCCCCCTGGTGGATACTCTCTAATTGTTTCAGGGCATTTATATTGACAAAGACTAGTGGTCTCTCCACTTGTGCACTTGTGGATCATCTGCTGATGTGTTTTCCAACCAAATGCATCAGAACTAGAATCTCTAGTTTCATAAACATTAGCCTTAGCTATAAACCATTCCACTCCCAAGATAAGTGAGCTAGCAAAAATATTACTCACTATGACATTGAGGTACAGTGGGATCAGGGAATATGTCCTTTCTCCACTGTAGTGTGATCTCAGAGTTGGTATATATAATTAGCAGGGGGTAAGAGGTACAGGGTGGTTTGTACCCTCTGCAAAAACATGTTTTTATCTTTTGTGGGTTGATTTTTTTTCTTATGACCATTTGCTTTCAAGTATTTGGCCATTCAAAGAGACATTAATCTCCTGCATATCTGAGTATCTATCTATCTACACACATCCAAACATACATATACACACACACACACACACTCTCTAGTCCTTGTCTATAAACCAATTTAGCATAAAGGCAGTTTTCTAGTACACTCTGTTCCATCCTTCCTCCTCTAGATTTGTAATTGTTCAGGAGTTATTTAGGGCTGGTAACACCTCCATGGGTTTTTTTTCTAATCCCTTCCAATTTTGATGGCATTGACTGTTTTCTGGTTTGGTCTTCCCAGCTTTGTTGACCCCAGAATGGGAACTCTGTCTTCTGGACTGGGTAGTTTTGACTACCTAGATAACTTATTGACTGGCCCTCTCATTCAACATTGTTTACTTATGCCACAGTTAGAACCAAATATTTTGATCTCTTAATATGACTGACCAGTAAGGTTGTTTTGATGAGAATATCCACACTCATTTTCTTTATCCCTCTGAGAAAATGGATTTGAATAAAACTAGACAACTGAACAAAACCAGAAATTCTACACTAACATTATCAAAATAGTATGGCAAGTAAAGTAGGCTTCACTCTGATGGGTCAGATATCTGAGTAATGGCTATTTGACTATTTCAGATTTTTACCTATGCCCCCCACCACATCTAACCTAGTTAACTAACAAAAGAGTGCTCATTAGTTACCATGCTAAAGCCCACCAAATATGACTGAATTGCAGGTATTACAGTGAAGTTAGTTTTCAATTTATGCCAAATCTTGATCATAATTCATAACCTAAGATGTCTCTAGACAAGAAACCTGAGTCATGAGGATACTTAATAGTACCTTCTAGAGAGAGATGCTCCTGATCTTTCATTAGCTTCCTTCAGAAATACATACCCAGTTTATTTAACCCTAAATGCTTTTTTAATATAATGATGTCTTTATCTTGTAAATACGCACCCACCTCCCTGGAAACATTGTTGATAGAAAGAGAACATGAATTATCCAAGTTAAATATAAACAGATAAATGTACTTCATATAGTATGGTTTTACCAAGAGCACAAGCATGACACATGAAAGTTACTCAAAGTACTTCAGCCCATTTTTTTGAGAAATTAAAATACTTCACAAACACAACACATTTTAGTAGCTTGGGTAGTTAGCTATAATCCTTTTGCAACTCCATACTTTCTTCCTCTGTTGAAACACCTCAAACCACCTTTTGTCATGAAAATAAGTGAATCTTTGATTTTCTGCCTAAGGAATGATGCATAGGTATCATTCATCTCAGGGAACCACTGCTTTTCCATGCATAGAACTGTGTCAGCTAGCATGTTAAACACTACACAGATTGTTTCTCTATGAGCTTTCTTAAACTCTGATTGGTCTGTCTCCTACTGGTTCTCCAGTGTGGAATGATGCCTCTGACTGGCCAGTAATATACTGCTGTTATCTTTCTTAAACTCTGATTGGTCTGTCTCCTACTGGTTCTCCAGTGTGGAATGATGCCTCTGACTGGCCAGTATTGGTTCTCCAGTGTGGAATGATGCCTCTGGCTGGCCAGTAATATACTGCTGTTCTCTTTCTTAAACTCTGATTGGTCTGTCTCCTACTGGTTCTCCAGTGTGGAATGATGCCTCTGACTGGCCAGTAATATACTGCTGTTCATCAATCACCTCCATCTCCACCATTCCTTTGATTGGTTTACTACTGAATAATGAAAAACCTTTACAGATGAAATACAATTTATTTGATTTTATGATTAAAAAAATATTCAAAGAATGTTAGGAGTGAGATGAAACCTTATGAGAAAGTATCCACTACAAAAGAATAAAATAACAGTACTGGAACTACTAATGCTGCTTAGCCAATGTTTCTTTTATTACTACTTTATTTTGACCTATATATTATTTTATCTACCTACATATATATCTCTACATCTAATGATCTGTCTGTCATCTACCTGTGGAAGATGGCATAATGGTTAAGGTGTTTACCTGGCAAACACAAGGTGTGGGGTTTGATTCTCACATGGGGTTATTGGCTAGGCTTAAAATGGCTCACAAGGGCAATTAGCCTAGTATGAACCTGTGTGTCTTTTTAAAAAATTGTTCAGATTTCATGGTTGAAAGAAAGAGAGTAGACAGAGAGATACACACATATAAAAATAGAGACAGAAATATAGAGGAAGAGAGAGAGATCGAGAGAGAAAGAACAGGGAGTTAAAGAGTTGAAACAGAAGTCATTCCAATGGCACATTAACATTAACCATAGCCAAAGAAAAAAGCTTAAACAAAATTATTAATGCTACTTGGAACCATCTTCATACAGAACTCACAGTGTACAGAATATACTCACCATAAAACAGCATACATTTGTGTGTGTTTTGACAATGGCAAATCTCCACCCCATCTCTTCTATATATCAAGTGCCCCTTTTTAATTAGTCTTGGAAACCTAAAGCTGCAGTACCTTCAACTAAGCCCCCTCCAAATAGGACTCTCTTTCTGCAAATATGTAAATAGTTATGTGTGACTGTTCATTAAAAAATGTTAATAATGCTGCTCTGTACAAATGTCACAAATCATTATTTCTCGGTATAACATGGAAGAACAATTTGTTTGCTTATTGTATAATAACTGCTTTGTATAGCTACCACTTTTGATATCCGAATTACTCTCATTTTTCTAACTAAAAAACTCTAATTTCTGCTTTATCTCTGTTTTTGTGCATTTGCATCTGGGTCATGGCTGAATAGAGCCTGTTGACCAGTTCACCGACACAGTCAGTCAAATAAAATAAATAAATGGTTTGGTTTCTGCCAGCTAGTGTTGCTTTCCTTACCAGGTGCAAAGTTTTTTTTATTATGTAGAATTTCCTTCATAAGTAATTCTTTAATGGAGACTGTTCTTTGTATACATTGCTTTTCTTCCAATGAATTTCTTCTGCTTTCATTTTTTGCTAAATACAAACATCTCATTTCTGTGGATAGTGAGTAAAAGAATGCAGTTGAGTTTTCAGGAAATTCCTAACAAAATGAGATCAGATATTATTGTTGTTACCATGAAATGTTAAAAACATTTCCTTGCCAAGGACTGATGGAAAATTATAAATGATATATTGTTCTTGAATACTATTGTGGTAGAGCCTTTTTCTTGATAACCTACTCTTAATGTAACATTTTATATTATTGTATTTTCTTATGTTTCTACATTTCTTACCTGTTTCTGTTGTGCTCCACTCATCAACACAGCAGTCCTTAAAGTTTTATTGTGTTTTTTCCCACATACAAATCCACACTGTTTTGTCATTTTGTGTTAATACTTTAGCCGCATTTCTTACCAAAATTGCCAGAAACAAAATCATGATTTATCACTGGTCTTGGTCAACAAGACAACGGACCTTTCTTTGGTATTCCTGTCACTACAGCCTACTGCTAAGACATGGGAATCTCTTAGTATTACATTTATAAAGCTGCGTTAGTCCAGAACAGTACTTCTGCTTAACAGAACATTCTAAAATTCATTTGAAAGAGGCAGAAAGACAATGACTTTATGGTGTCATAACCTTTCATCTGACATCCTTTAAACCTTAAACTAACTACTTGCATTATTAATCTGAGTTTTGTTATTCTTAAAGCTTTAAGAATTTCTGATTTTGTATTCCTAGTCAATCCACTTAATTTGTGACATTTGTAAATACACATGACAGTGCCTAAAATGTTCGGCTGTCCTCAGTGCCACTGCTAAATTGCATATCCTTTTCAATTCTGACTTCTAACATAACCTTTTATGCTTTATGTTACCTGCCTTACTACAGCTGCCCTTTGATAATAAGAGAAGTTTTGCATGTTTTTTATTCAAAAAACCTAATTCCTGTTTTACCTTTTCCGCCATACCTTGAACTACATCCTCAGTCTCACTAAACATTGTTTGCAAGTCTTTCCGTCTGTCCACTTGTTTCCTTACAGTTGTCCTAGGTTTTTACAAACGATTAGGAATAAGGATTGCTGTTTAGAATGTTGTATCCTGGCGGGCGGCTAACTCAGCAAAACTTAGCAAAAATAAATAAAGTCCTCTTTTCAGAGGAAAAAAAGAGTTAAGAGTATAGGGAGATATCTGTTCAATGATTGACAAGTGCTCTTGTCTGATTCCAAACTGACAACTGGGCAGCTTAAACAGTATCATTCCAGGGAGAGGTACCACATCTGCCTAGGTAGAGCTGGTTTGTTTGCTGGAAAAAATTAGACCTACATTTGTACAGCCAATGGAAAAGGGCTGTAATTGGTGATCCATGTTACCCTAAAGTTACAAAGTCTCATATCATTTTATATTTTAATAGTGTCATGTATCTCTCGTATAGTGTACATGACATAAGTGATAAACCACCACCTTAAAACAACTTAAAGGAGCAAAATTAAAAAATAATAAATAAAAATAGGACAAATAAGGATATAATTCAATCATTAGACAATGCTTTCATCCTTCTTAGGCTTCCTCAGGTCAATCTCAGAAGTTCACTATAGTTTTATGTATAAAATGTGGGTTTATAATAACTATAGTTACACATATGCGTGACTGTGCCTGCTTGTAAAGGGCTCATAGTTTTAGAATTTGCTGTGTCCTCCTTCATGGGGCTCATTTTGAGGAAAGTGTGTGGTGAAACAAAAAATCCTGTATGCAGTTATTCTTACAGAGACGTTGGGCCAGATTCCAAAAGAGTTGCCCTCAGTGTAAGTCTGCCCTGATTCTGAAAGACTTGCTCTCAGTAAGTGACTTACTTCAGTGTAAGGCCTATCAATAAACAGGCTTACACTGGGGTCCAGATTCCAACATACCTGATCTCAATGTAAGTGGTCACTTACACTGAGAGCAAATCTTCTGGAACTGAGACAGTATGCTATTATAACTTTATCTTAATCCTCATCTCAAACTGTTCCTGTTCTGCATGAACTTCTGATTCTGCTCTTGAAAATTCAGATTCATCTTCATTATGTCACAAATCCAATCCATAAATGTTTCAGAGTTCATAAAACAAATAGGAAACCTATATTGGCCCACCAGAGTTAAGGATACTGTGGTCCTTATTTTACATTCTAATATTCTAATAAAGCATGAGGTATGACCACTTTTAGGAGCACTTTAATTACCTTACCTTAGGCATGCTCTGTTGTTTGTATTTACTTCTTTATTTACATTCATATAATTTATAACAAGCTACATGTACTCCAGTGGTCAAGGGTTTGATTCCCTCAGCCTCCATTGCCTAACCATGAGTGAATCACTCAGATCACTCCAAAGCAAGTACAAATATGACTCAGTCATTGTCAATACTGGTGTGAATGACCTGAGACGTACCTCCCTGGACTACATGAAAAGAGACATAGAGGAGCTCTCTGATCATGTAGCCCAGGCCGGTATGACCGTGACCTTGAGTAGCATCTTACCCTCACCAAGAATGATGCCACAGTATAAAGACAAAATGCTCGAGTTTAACAATTGGCTTAAGTATTGGTGTCATTCAAAGGGGATCCAGTGTCTGTCAGCCTGGGATGACATGCTCGACAGGCCACGTTGCTTCACTAGGGATGGCCTGCACCTGTCACCTCTGGGCTTTCGGATATTGACAAAGGCTCTTGCCACCCCCATAGTGCCTTTCTTAGGCAAGGCTCAAAGGACAAACCCACCTCCATAGATAACACTGGGAAATGAAACTAAGGGTAACGCTACTCAACGCCAGAAGTCTAAACCTCAAGATGCACGCACTCGAAGCTCTCCTCAGTATGGAGAATATCGACATCTGTGCAGTAACAGAAACCTGGTTCAAGGCTCCAGAGAGCACCCCAGCACTACCAGGTTACTCCTCATACCACGCTTTTCGGCCCCAAAACTCAGACCGAACCACAAAAGGAGGGGGGAGTATCCATATTTATCAAAGATACTCACACCTCCAGGTTAGTGGCACTGCATGAAGCAGCAGAGACCATCCATGTGCAACTAACAGTGGGCAAAACTGCCTTTCAGTTTATAGCCTGCTACAGACCACCCTCCCAAACTCAGGAACCTCACTCGTCCTTCCTGAAAACACTGGAGAATATGAAGGTCTCTCCAAACACCATTATACTTGGTGATTTCAACTACCCAAACATAGACTGGGAGCATTACTTAAGCCCCAACACCCTAGCCCAAAGGTTCCTTGAATTTATAAACTCAAATGCTATGGAACAACTAGTCACCACTCCCACAAGAGGGGAAAACATACTGGACCTGATCATCACCAACATGGGGACTCAATGCTCCACACCAGAAGTATACCCCTCATTGGTAAGATTGGACCATAAATTAATCTCACTGGACATCCACATCCCGTCCCCACCCCCAGCACAGAAAATCACAGTGAAAAATTTCTCAAAAGCTAATTTCACACTTCTCAAAACAGAGGTGACATCATTCAAAGCCCCCGGGCCAGCAGAAACTACAGCCCAAACTGCAGAAACTTTTATAAATGCATTCTATGGACACCTTCAGGAATGCATGGATCATGCAATCCCAAATAAAACCAAGACCCAATCCTCCAAAGGTAAGCGTCCAATCTGGTGGACCACAACCATAAATAAGCTTTACAACAAAAGGAGGAAGCTACTACATGATGGAGCAAAATCCCTAAAAGGGAAGGCATCTCTGATCAGTACTAGCAAAAAACTACGGTCCCTCATAAAATCATCCAAGGCCAGCTTCGATAGAAAAATTGCACAGGACACCAAAGATAATCACAAGGCCTTCTTTAGTTATGTTAGAAACCTGGGTGGCAACTCCCAGATATGTTCAGAGTTAATCCAAAATGACAAAAAATACACTGAACCCACAGACATAGCCAACATCCTGGCAGACAGGTTCAGTGCAAACTTCTCCCCCCCTTCCCCCCCTAAGGATCAAATATCTATCCCAACAGAGAGTCGCCTTCCCGACATCTCAGACGCTCAGGTAAGAGCTGCCCTCTCCAAGGCAAAAAACACAGTATAAATGGGACCGGACGGTGTCCCGGGCTGCATCCGACACAAGCTCCAAGAAGAGCTAAAACCACATATAAAGTTACTGTTCAACCTTAGCCTTAGTACAGGATATGTACCCAAGGAATGGCGTACAGCTACAGTGGTCCCGCTCCACAAAGGCGGTGCCTCAACAGACCCTGGAAACTACCGCCCCATAAGTTTGACTAGCCTGGCCTGCAAAGCTATGGAGTGGATCATCATGGAGCTCATAAACAAAGACATTGGGGACCTGCAGACGCTGGATCCTACCCAGTTTGGCTTTGTTAAGGGCAGATCCTGCCTCCTGAACCTGGTTGACTTCTTTGAAACAGTTACCAAGGCCATAGATGAAGGGAAGGTAGTACATACAGCCTACCTGGACCTCACAAAAGCCTTCGACACAATACCCCACTCAGGCATCATAAATAAGCTCTCCAGCTTAAACATCAACCCCTATGTCATAAGATGGGTTGTAAACTGGCTCAAGTATAGAACCCACATGGTCAGAATTGTGGGAGCCATGTCAGACTCTAAACCAGTTACTAGCAGCGTCCCACAAGGCTCAATCCTGGGACCTCTCTTATTCGGTATACATTTCTCTGAGGTACAGGCTAACACGGGAGGACTATGGCTGACCAAGTTCGCAGATGACTGCAAACTGGGTGCCATAATCAACTCACCAACTGACACAGACATCCTCCAAAAAGGCCTCACAGAGACGGATAACTGGTACCAAAACCATGGCCTAAAGCTAAATGCCAAAAAGTGCATAGTCATCCCCTCTGGGAAAAACAAAGTGCCCACAAATTACCACATAGGTGGTAATCCATTAAGCACGGAAGAAGTAATTATGGACTTGGGGACCCAAGTGGATAGCAATCTTTCTTTTGACAATCACGTCGCCAAAGTGGTTAGAAAGACCTTCTATATAGCCCACCTTATCATGAAAGGGTTCACATCTAGATCAAGAAAGGTCATTGTGCCCCTCTACTCATCAGGCCCATAATAGAATATAATGCCCCATTTGGGATGTACTTTACCCGACACCTGCAGCAACTGGAAAGACCCCAAAAGTACCTCACCAAGAGGATCAAGGGACTCAAACAAATGACCTATGCTGCCAGATTAAAGAAACTCCAGCTATACTCAGTTGCATACCGCCTACTCAGAGGCGACCTGTGCCTGACGTATAAAGCCATGTCAAACCCAGATTTGATGGACATGCTCCACCTCAGAAAATCCAAATCCCTTAGAACTACGTGCTTGAGGGACTTAAACCTCAGCACAGAAATTAACAGAACATGCTGGAGGGACAGATTTATAACCCAGAGGCTCCCATCACTCTGGAATAGAATCCCAGTCCATGTCAGACAGAGCCCCTCACTGCTTCTCTTCAAGAGGAATCTTGATGAGTGGATGGGAGATCGTAAGTTTACCCCGGGGATTACTTCTGCGTCACTGCTAGACAGAGGCACAGTAAACTAACCTTAAAAGGGTATAGTAAACTCGTTTAAAAGGGTTGCGAATGCCAAACACACTCTGGCTAGGCTTGTAAATGTCCTAGGACAGATAGCCTAGTATCAACCTATGAACCTATAATGAGGCAGAGCTTCTGGTTTGCATTTAAAAAAGGTCTGTGAAGATCAGTCCTCAACTCCAGTTAATAAATATAAATGAAATAAACAAATAAATAAAACCCTTTTTTCTCCCTTCAAAGTCATGTGCACCTTTTGCTCTGAATTCATAAATTAAACTTCTGATATGGTGTGGAACGGATGTCTCTGGCTTACAGATTTCTGTCAATTTTATTATTTTCTTTGGCCATTTCAGACTGCAGTTTTAACACACATGCATGTATGTGCACACGCACGCACACACACACACAACCTCCTGTGTGTATACTTACCCAACCATTTTACTCATGTCATTAGCTAAAAGTCATTTACCTATCAAGAACTGAGAAAACAGTAAACCCCTACATTCCAATGCTAATAGTGCACCAAAACACAACACAATATAATCACCAAAGCACTATTTTACTTCTCCGATACATCAAAACACTAACTAATGTACTGTCTGTATTAGCTAATTAAACCTAAAACATTACATTAAATACATAGTAACCATGATGACAAAATACTTACAATGGAAGTCAAACTACAAGCACCATCTTAGTATCAGACATGAAATAGTGCAAACTGGTTTCAGATAAATATGAAATAATTGAGAACTATTCTCCTAATTCCCCATGTTGTTGTCGTCTTTCGTCTTTTCCCGGTTAGGGGTCGTCACAGCAGAATTCCGATCCGCTAATGATTGGCAGTAGATTTTCGCGAACGCCGAGGTGCCAGCTCGACGTTCAACCTTCAACGAAGGCACGCCCATTTACGCATGTCTTTTGAACGCCCACCCAACCACAGGGAGGATTCCCCATACTAACCAATTATTAAACCTTAAAAAACAATAAATCTGAAGAAATGCTACCCGATAAAAAACCTAATGCCCTCCCTTCCCTTTCCTAATAAAATATCCCATCCCTTTCCTAATAAAATAATATATTAAGCTACAAATCCCAGCAGCATTGATAAAAGTATGACTGCTTTATTCAAACTGGAACCATAATACTTGTATTGAAGAGACATCTGAACTACATTCCTATTGATCCCTTTGGTCCTTGTGCTTGACATCAGAGATAAGCATATTAAAAATAAAAAAAAAATTGTCCCTCTGCATTTTTGCTGTTCAGTAAACATAGCTATCCAGCAGCCATGTTAAAGACAGAAGCCATGCTTTTCTCGACTTACCCACCACAAAGATTTACATGGTTCTCAAACATCAAAACACACCTTCCATTTCTAATAGAGGCAGCTCTCGCTCGCTCCCACCATAGACGCCATACTATCTCACTGCCAACTCTGGTTTCTAACTTGACAGAACTCAAGCTCTGCATAAAGAGGGGGAAAATAAAACTTGCTGAAAAACATAGAAACACTTAACTAATAAAAAAAAACCAAAATACATACGAGCTTCCTCTCTCAATTCCACCCATTCTCCCTGGAAGAGAAAAGAATGATAGAAAATTCCAGATTTAAAAATATATCCACCCATCATATTGAGGCACCAAAATCACATCTAACAATCAGTTAAAATATAGCATAAGGAAGTCATAACTGCCCACCTTGACCAATCAAAAGAAAAATCACACACATCAAAAAATACCCTGTGAACAATACTCTACATATGTGCACTAAGGTCATTCATAAAATGTGGGAGAAGAACAGTGCAAAACAGAAATCTATAATAAGTAGTCAAAATAATAGATAAACAGGAATAAAAAAATTCGCTGCTCCGTAACTTCACTGTTTTCAGACTTTGGGTTTTACGTGTCGATGAAAGAGTGTTCGCTCTTTTGTCGCTTCGCTCTTCTAATATAGACCCACAAAATAAGGAATGGAAATTGATATGTGGACAATGTGGGTGTAAGATAACCTTTATAACATCTAAAATTGTAGGAGTAGAGATCTGGTTACATGAATTAAGTATGAATGACGTTCGCCGTCATCAGGAAGTTTGTTCATACACAGCACATCGCCACACTTTCAAGTATTCATTCCATTTGTGATCTGCTCACACAAGTGCAATCACAAACAAGTGAAAGCACCTGAATGCAAAAAAGTATTAATGAATAAAATGCAAAAAAAAAAAAAAATACAGAGAAAAACCCCTATGCACCCAAAATATTGTACCACCCCACTACACACGTATACCAATCTGAGGTTGCACCATAATGGACACTTCATCCTTCTGCGTTCAAACGGGTCATTTGCACAATAGTGATTGCTTAGATAAGATTTGATCATTATTGTTTCAAAAACAAGCCCGGTTCATTTACATATATTTTATATAGATATAGAAATCTTCACAGATATAGATATAGATTTATAGGCCCTTTTTCTCTGAAGCCCTCCATACATTTTTGCTAAACATAAGCACCTCCAAAGTCACACAATGCAAGAAGGGAACAACTCCCCTTCAATTAATTCAGTATAAATGCATATGTGTGTGTGTGTGTGTGTGTGTGTGTGTGTGTGTGTGTGTGTGTGTGTGTGTTGTTCTGTTTGTAAGCAACTGTAAAACTGATTGAGTACTGTAGTTTCATTCTATGAGTTATTTATAAATTGAAAGAGGTATATGTCATAGCTATTAATGAACTTTTAAATTACCAAGGTAATTTGATCTAATATGTTGCTTTATATTATTTGTGAAGCTGTTTCATAAGGGAACAGGCACTAGTCCACATGTTTTGCTTATTTCTTTTAAAATGTCTACCTATAGTTGGAAATTGAATTAATTATTTTGCAGCATAACAGCAGTATATTTTGTTAACTTGTAAGAAACATTCATATATAGATATATTTGTAGCATTTATTAATATGTTTGAGAAGCTGTGATGCTTGAACTTTACTGTCTTTTACAATATTTTTTTCTTTGTAATGAGAACTTATCATTCAATCTGTTTAAAATGACCCAAACAATACTTAGGGGGAGTCTGCAAGAGGTGCTGGACTGTGTCCCATCCCAGAACTGCAACTGCTGCCTGAAATCTTTGCAGGAGATAAAAGTAACATTTACAGCTGCTGACCTTGGAGCAAAACATATGGTTGATCTTAACATTTACAATAGATCACTGCAGCTGGAAGGAATTTCTATGCCACACCACCTACATACTCCAGTAAATGATATAGTTACTCCCAAGCCATCCCCACCTTCAGTGATCCCAAGAGTTTGAAGAACTCGGATATAACCCACAGCCCAAAAATAATGAACTACATATTATGAGCTTTTCTCATAGATTTTGGGATTTTCCCGGCTTACTGAATATTGTTCTTTGCTCTGTTGCACAGCAGAATGTGGCTATCTGCTGCCATCAGTCACAATAGCATATGCATAATTAAGTGTATGTACATATGCATGTGCATGCTTGTGTATGTATTTCCATCATCTAAATCTATATGTGTGTATGCATGTGTATGATTGTATGTGCATGTGTTGGTGAAGCTCTAATGCTGAGTTCAGAACACTGACAACTTTATGTCATATAACAAACAAATTAAGTCAGTAGAGACCAGCTCACATCTGCAAGATATATCAAGCGAACATACATTTCTTTATATTTACATCTTAACTGTTGCATTACACTCATTCCTTTAGTGAATGATTACATTTTTAATTAATTTGGAGCATTCCTGGTGCCCATCGCTATCTATTTGGTAAAGTAGTACTTTAATGTTGCATTGTGATATACCTGCCTTGTTAACCAAATATGCAGCTTTATAAAAGTTATGCCTGTTACACTCATTTTTCTAAAGTCATGACAAGTCAAAGGTTTATGCTACTTTCATTGTCTAGTGCCAGAATGTTTGCAGCTTAAAGCATGTAGAATTGTTTGCAAACTGGCCTGAATAATCTAAAAATTTGTGAAAAAGTAGACACAGGCAGGTTGATCATTATAGACTTCAGATTTCCATGCTTGTGATCAGTAATAAAAATAGAAACAGACTATAAATGGCTTAATGACTTGTAATGGATTATAGGAGAGATGTTGCTTTGGAGATATCTGCTTCCTATTAGGGCAGTTGAATAACAATAAACCCATCTATGACCACCTTCTGTTGTGAACTAACCTCATCTTAGATATTGGAATGCATGTGTAACATTTGTATTAGGGTTTATATCAACAGCTTAAGCTTCAGATTTAAATATTACCTTTGGTCTACCCCTGTTACATAATAAACATTGCTATTGGAAATGTGAAGAGCATGTAATAACTCATCTCATGAATCCTTAAGCCTGAACGACTGCATATTTACTTGCTCAAAACTGATATACCATAGTCACTATAACAGTAAATCAGAATTGATATACCTTGTGTGAAAAATGCTAGCTTAAATCAGTTATATTTAACCATTCCAACATGCTGGAGGAAAAATAATGTACGGAAATAAAAATCATTAGTATCCACATATCTATGCATTTATATTTTTATGTTGCTTTGCTAGTTGCAGTAAAATTCTAGTACTTGTAGGCTTTGTAGAATACTAAATCAAAATTAAGTTAAGAAAATAAAATCACAGGCTACTTTACATTTAGAAATCTGCTTCTTCATTTTTTTGTGAAAAGAAAAAAAAACACAGCTCATATACAATGATTTTTGTCATAAACTGAAGGAAGTCTTCATTGTCAGTTAAAGGAATCAGACAAAATGCAGTTTGCACAATTTGCGGAGAGGTGAACAATTTTGTTAACATAATTTATGTAATACACATTCAGCTTCACAACATGCACTGGTTTTGAATAATCCCTAATACATACCTGCCCTACTGTGCAGTAACTCTTACATGCAACATGTTCAAATTTTGTTTTGTAAACCCTTTTATTGAGCACTTAAATGTTGTCATTACTATGCATTGTTAAGTAAAAGTACTGACTAATGTATTCTAATTACATAGGTTTAATGATCTTTTGTAAACAGAGTCCTGTTACTGGTCCTTACATGCCACGTGTTTAACTTCAAATATTAAATATTTGCAAGTTTGACACCGTAAAACTCCACTGCCAATCATGAGCGGGACAGATGATCCGCTGTGGCGACCCCTAACAGGGAAAAGCCGAAAGAAGAAGAAGAAGACAAGGCAACAGATAAAGGCATCTTACTCATGATAATACTTACTGAAATAACAATTTATCAATTCTATGATGCTAAACCAACAAGGAAGAAAAAATAAATCACAGAATTCTGCTTGTTTGCATCTTTATATGAAAATTACTAGACATTTTGTTCTTTTTGAAAATATATAATTTTTCAATGGACTGATACAATCACTGTTTAATAACAAGACACTTTTCATATTTTAAAAGCTATTCATAAGTACAGTAACACATTCTGAAAGATAAATCTCGTTTGTGATCAGCTAATATACAGGTAGTCTGACAACATTCTGTTTCTACTTATGTCTCCCAGTGTGCCTTACTGTTGACTAATCCTTAATAAATACTTGCACTGTCATGGACTGTTACTAAACTAAATAATCAGATTTATGCAGTCTTCTTATATCAAGGGCAATAATAGAATCTTCCAAACCCCAAGAGTAACAGGGTGAGGTATTTTTTACATTTGGCATTCATAGTGCTTTTAGCTGGGTGGAACATTTGCATCACCTTCTGGCTTCCCCATATTTTTTTTTTTTTTGCTCAGCTGTGATGTGTCTATGGGATACAACAGTTATTCAAGTAAATGGGCATTACACATATAAAATAATGAAAAATGCAGTGTCTGAATGAGAAATACACATTACAGAGACCTCTTGTACTGGGGGCAGCACAATAGTGGCTAGCACACCCCCATCACAATGCTTGGTCCTCAAGTTTAGTGGCTAGCACCCCCCCATCACAATGCTTGGTACTCAAGTTTACTTCTCAGTTTGAGTGTCTTTTGCAAGAAGTCGGCACATCCTTCCTGTGTCCACACAGGTATCTTCATGGGCTGCAATTTCCTCCCACATCTCTTCCAAAGTGTGTGTGTTGTGTGTCAACTTGCACCCATCATTCAGGATTACTTTCCCTGCCGTTTGCCACTGAGCAGAGGGACAGGCTCTGGCCCCAAGACAGCCCTAAATTGGATTAAGCCTATTATTTGAGAACAAATGAAAGAATTAATTAACTTCTGCTAGTTTACTTGTTGTCAGTAGTAAATATGGCTGAGAATGCAATAATTAGTGGTGAGGGGCCACAGTGAAATGGCACACACAAACTTCTCTAAAGATAAGCTGTTTAATATAATTTTGTGCTTTAAGTACTATTAACTACTATTAGCAAGAAATAAAAAGAGGTTACACAAAAAAAAACTATTTGAAACCTGAAAACCTGAAAATACTGCATCTGATGCAGACAGATCATGAAAGTAGAACAAAGTGAAGTTAGGTCTTGGCTTTACTTGTAATTGTGCAATGTAGGAGTTCTGATTCATGAAGCTAAGAAACAGTAGTCTCTAATGCATATATATATGTCAGGAACATGGAGGAACAGCATTAAACATATTGTGAAGTAGTAAAAAATGACTAAAACAACTGTTAGGGGCTGAAAGGAGGCTAAAATGAATATGGCAAGCTTTGACATTTGGGAAACCTAAAAAATACTGAACAAGTCAACTGCACTGCTGTCCTTTAGAAATATTCTAATGACTGCCCAAAGACATTGGTTTCCTGCTTTGTGGTGAGACACCGGTATGCAGGCCATGGATTTTCTCTGGTTGCTCTGGTTTCCTCCCACCTTCCAAACACATGCAATAGGTGGATTGGACACTCTAAATTGGCTGTAGGTGAGAGTGTGTGTGCAAATGAACTAACACAGCAGGGCTAGCCACCTGGTGGTGAAAACCCTGGCTTGAGATGATTTTCACTGTTGAAGTGACACCTCCACACCACGTGCAAAATAAAAAACGGGAAAAAGGGGTTGGGATGGCTATATATAGACAGCAGAATTATTTGGAAATAACCCCTCCTTTTCATACAAGAATTGTTTGAGCCTGAAGAGGCAGCTATGTGCTGGACTCCGTTTAGTATGGGGAGAGGGCATCAACAATCCAACAGAATGGGCACCTTCAGATGCTGACATTGTAGGGCATGCACTTAGATATCCCAAGAACAAGTATTTGAACACCCTTGGTTAAACTATACTTTTTATCTCGAGTTTTATGCAGACTGCAGCGCTGAGAACGTTATATATATATATATTTAGCAACCTACAGGTCCTGTTGGTTGGTAAATCCATCAAAAGATTGAAAGACAAAATATTAGGTCATTCCTATGATATTAGAACAGGCAATATTAAAAATGCCTTGGCCAAACACCTTAAAGAAAATGAAGGTCATGAGTTTATTTTTAGAGTACTTCAGGTTGTTCCTGTGAGTGCTGGGGTGGTGACTTGATAAACTACACTAAATCTATGGAACTTAAATGGATTTTAAGGCTTCAAGCTGACAAACATCCTGGCTGGAATGCATGTGTTTCTTTAAGACCTGCACTAAAGGGAAAGGAATTGATGTAATGATGTAATTGATCAGGAGGGTCTATGTACTTACCACTTAAGTATTTTTAAATGATGTAGTGATGTTTATTTTTTAGATCTGAAGAAGCATTGGTTGCACAATGCAAAAACACTCATCTGTTTTATTATTTTAATAAAAGTATTTCTGTCTGCAAACTGTGGTGGTCTTGCCATTCTTGTTTTATGCTTTGGAAATTTGTTGTTGTTTTGGCAGTAACCTTTACCAGCAGTTGGAACCTTTTGTGTACTGTAATCTCAATAACTCAAATATTCACCATAGTCCTTGAAATCTACTAAACAAGAGCACATAGGCCCACTGATCCAGGCTACCAGGCTTCTGATTTCCATTTCTGGTTGTTTTAACCAGACATCCTTTATTTTTATATATTACACTGTACATTTCACTAGCTTCCCCAGGCTAACTGCATCACAAATTGAGCTTCTATTTAAGTTAGATCAGCCACTCATCACATAAAAGTGGGTATTCTCCACAGTGATTGACCACTGCCTTCTGCTGTTATTTCTTCTACTTCTGTATTATTATTACTCTTGTTACTATAGATATCTAGGAAAACATAAGCCATTTGCAACAGCTGAGCATCATATTTAGCCCATGATCTTACCACGCGTCCAGATATGTAGGCATCACCATACTCCTGCGTCTTCAGATAAATAAGCCTCACCACACTCCAGCTATCAAGGTCCTACTTCCACGTGCTCAAGGGCAGAGTGAAAAAGAAACAATTAGTTCACTCTACCAAATCTGTGAATTGGATGTGCTGGTTGTGCACTCACCTTGAATTAACTCTTATCCACATCCACCTACCCTTACCTGACTCAGCCCATTTCCTGTCCTCTCAAACCTAACTCCCTCTCCCACATTCTTCTACCATCATGTGACTCATCTGCCAGTATCTTGCACTTTGCCTACAAAACCTGTAAAATTTGCATGAGCTACTTTATAGTGGGAGTGGGAGGGCTGTGCATGTAATTTGATGCACTAACTTCCTTTCTTTATTCTTCTGAGGGTAACAGGACTGATCAGGTATATGAATAGATTACAGCCAAATGGTTGTGGAAACTGAGTGGATCAAGCAGTTTGGTGGAGTTTGTAATGTGCCCCATATAGTTCTGGAAAAGTACACAGCAGAACTAAACAGCGGACTTGCTAAATAGTGTCAAGGCCAGATTTGAGTGAAATATGTTAATAACTACTACATGCGCTCTTCTATGAAATATGATGGCCATTATTTAAAGTGTTATGAATGTATAAGCAACCCAGATAATGCATTTTGAATTACTATTGCTCAAATGCAGATTTACAGAGAGATGCACACATCATTTTGATCTTTACCTCAAACATTTACTTGCATAGTTTATCATACATCTTTAGTTTACTTACTAACTTTTATGTGGGGCTGCAGAAATGAAATGCTTCCCTGTTACTACAAAAATGTCCAACTCCACTAGTAATAATAGAACTAAAACAAAATGCATATTCATTGATGGAGGCCATTATTGTCTGGGTCTGCCATCTAAACTTGTGACCTCATGTTTGCATATATTAGAACTGAGGACATTGATCATGCTCTCTTATTAATCACACCTGTAGCAATGACTTGTTGGAAGCCTTGCAATCAGCTACTTCCTGCTGTTACCATGACACAAGTTTCCTGCAAGTGTCCCAAAAGTGTCTGGGAATGAAGCAGAACACAGTGGAATGTTCTATCAGCTGTCTTCCATGTACCAGTGTACCCAAGACACACACTGACATTGTTGTGTATTTCTTTCAGTACATGCATGTGTGCCAGCATGCATACCAAGTAGAATTAAAACACCCTTCAGTGTACTGAGTTAAGGCATAGTTTCTCATTGTTTACAACTGTAACACAACCTCAGATCAGCAACAGCAACTGAGCATGAAAACTGACCCTATATACAGATATAATAAAGGGCAGCACATAAGTTTTAGTTCTGTTCAGGAAATAAAAAAGATCAGCAACAACCCTTCTAAAGTATGACTTATGATACCATTTGGTATCTAAAGCAATGTCTGCTTAAATTGTTTCACTGTGGCCTGATAATAATAAACAGGGTAAACTAAAATAAAGTGTAAAAACTGATTGGTTTGGCCACTTCATGTTCATTTTCTTTAGCTATACACATAAAGAACAGCTTTATTTTGCAAATTTCTAGTTGTTTCTCTAAAAAAACATAAAATTCCCATCATAGCCTAGCTAGCTTGGTTGCAGTATTTACTGAAATTAAACCTCTGGCAAATAAAACAAAAATGTAGTTTTGCAGAAGATCCATGTATGTCCGTGACTGAAAATCTATAAAGCTGCTAATTTTTTCAGACTCATGCATTCTACTTTTTCTAAGAAGGTTGGAAAACACAGTAAGAAAACTCTACACAATAGTATAATCAGACAAAATGTTTATGTATAGATAAATGTACACACTGGCGGTAGAACACATTTGAAAGTATTTTATGATGTTTTTTCTAATCAATTTTAAACTCCTAGAATACGGGCTTTAATATATATATATATATATATATATATATATATGTGTGTGTGTGTGTGTGTATGAAAGCATTAATTTCTGAAGTTCAGAAGAGGAAATATAGGTATGTCTGCATTATGACACACTCTATCATATTTCTTTCATAGCTGATGGAGAAAATATGGAATATTAATAGTCTGACTCGTAATTGTGTTAGGTTATAAGATCTGTTTACTAAGGGCTATTCCAGTATTTACCCCATCATAGTTGCACTATGTTAAAGCCTTATATTATGGCAAGTGCACCCAACTGCAAAATGAGTGCTTTGCCTTTTTATGTAAACAATAGACATGACTCAGTTATTTAAAGCTCTAGTGAGGTTCTTAGAAATCATGTCTGCACTGTCCAAAGATCAAAGTCTTATTGTCATAGGTGCTACTGCAATTTGTGCAAAAAATGAAAGGCATTTTTTTTCCTGTGCTGTCATTATGTTTAAGAGGTCAAGTAAAACTCCACAGCTGGTTGCTGAGGCCAGATGGTTTGACTAAAAACATGCTTTAGTCTGTAAGAGGATGTAATAATCCCAGCACTAGCAGTGCATTCACATAATTGGACATTAGTATTATGAACACTTCTTCTGTAGTAACCAACACAATCAAAACCTTTAGATCAGTTTCTCTAGTGGCATTAGAATGATCAGAGTGGTTTTATCCTATAAAGAAGGTCATCGTTCACAATGTAGGAACTGCCAACCTCTTGTTTCCGTGTTAAAACCGCATGCACTTTGCCATTCTTCATACCTGATGGCCTGGAAGACTATGAATGTTATATTAATATGGGCTGCAATGAGCACTTTTGTGTTCACTTCTTTTTTCTTAACATGCCATCTACTTTAATTAATTCTTGCAGTATAATGCTTCCTAATCTTTTAGATATTCTGTATAAAGGATACCACAATGGTGAAAGGAAAACAATGTAGCGTGCAACAAGAAATCTATCACAAAACAGCTACTTCATTGGCTTAAAAGTAATAAAGAGAACTGCTGTGTATAACAGACATCCTTGATCTAGCCCATTTATGCTTTACTATTATTAAGGAAAAAATGAAATGCTTGAGATCTTGATATGGTTGAATTTAAATTAAGATATAGGTTATGGAATAGTAATAATTTTTTTGCAGAGTAATTACATTTTAATTTTTGTTCCTTGAACTGGTTGACTGTGACCTCTGATCTGTAAGAAAACCTGTTCACAGAGATGCACGTTCAGAAATGTGTTGCTGTTACGGTCAGTCATAAAATTTAACTTTGGCAGCTATATGGCTACTGAGGAAGAAGGCTCTGATGTCGATGTGATATATGTGTCAGAGTACAATGCAATGAAAGGTATTTTGATGTAGTAGTTTCACTTTGATTGGGCAGGTAATGATACAAATATTGATACATAACTCAATAGGTGTTTTGTTGCTCATTGTCAGTAGGAAATAATGCTTCATTTTCTGCCCACTTTAAACTTGTCTGCAGACTTTCCTAACATAGTGAAACATAGATGTTGGGCTGTTGTTGTTAGTGTGATTTCAGAAACAGTGAGATCTGTTTAGAAAGAGATGAATGTTGTATCCAGATCATACACTGTCTTTGTTGTCTAATAGAATGTAACCCTTTATGCTGATTTGTCATCTTTGATGCTGCAGTCATGTAAAATGAAGAATTGCTTAAGCTTCCTAACATGTTTTTACTAACTATCCACTGCAGCTATCCACTAGTCATGTCGCATGCTAATGGATTATAAAGAAATTGCAAATCTGATTGGCCCTGTCGTGCAGATGGATAAAACTCCAACAGTTTGAACACTGGGGAGGATAGGAGTGAGTGGCCGATGTCACTTCTCCCATCCTGGTGGGAGGAAGACAGCCCACACCTACTAATAGCTGTAATCATAGCCAGCCTTAGGCATAGGCCAACTAGGCATCCGCCTAGGGCGCCAGTCTACTAGGGGCACTTTTCCAGTATTTATTTGGTGTAGGTAGACCATGATGGGGGCACTGGGTGTGGTGTGGTGTGGTGGGGGGCACCTTGGAACCCTTTTGCCTAGGCACCAGTTGACCTAAGGATGCTCCTGGCAGCAATGAGCCTGGAGAGTTTCATGTTATAAGCAGTGAATTGCCTGTTCAGGAGGTTGCAAATGTGCAGGAACATGCATTGATCTCTGGAAGGCACTAATGCAGAACTCACAAGTCTGTCACAAGGGGGTGGGGTTTAGGGCACACTCTCTAGCAGCACTATGACACTGAACCAGTGTCCTCAATCTCCTCATTGGACCTGGATGTGGGTTGGGTTGAGCCTAGAGTGACTAAAGTTGGTCTGGTAAGCCTGCTGAATGAGGAAATAAGTGGTGGCAGCTGATGATCAGCTACAGGGAGGAAAAAAAATTGCAAGGCACTTTTGTGGGTATAAGCGGTTTCTGTGTCTAAACATTGGAAACAGTGAATTGTTTCTGTTTCATGTTTATTTTATATATAATCCATTTCTCCCACTATCATCTGTCATACCAGTTCTACTACAGTCCAAAGGTGATTTCACACAACTTCTTTCTTTCTGGACTCTTAGTGGAAAATCTCTGGGGTACTTCAGGTTGTTCCAGCTTGTTTCTTCTGTCAATAGCATAATGCCCAGGACTAGAGTTTCAGGAACAAAATTCCCTGCATTGAAAGACCAACATCTCTGATTACTAGGGTCATAGCTCTCTTTCATACTTACCACACAATGGGATGATTGCTTATTAAGAGCATAATCTGTGAGAACTTTAAGTATATGTGTCTGACCTAAAGGGAAACACATTTACAAAATGGCATTTTGCAACAATATTATTTACATCATTTGACACATCTTAAGTTCAGAACCACTGCACTATGTTATATTGGACCCCTTCCCCAGCTTGAAACCTTTGGCTTTAAGGTTGTAATAAGAACACCCATCTACAAACATTAATATTCACTTCCTGTTGCTCATGGAGTCACCATAGAGAGGCATGGTCTGTGACCAATGTAAACTCCTGGCCAATTAGATAATAGTTTAGTGATGAGAACTCTCTTAATTGCCAAATATTTACTCACAATGGTGGAATGCTTGGTCTCTGATCTTATAACTTAAAAAGCATATTAGGTGATCTTCCTCCTCAATGTTCTGTGAAAGTACTGCCATAAGGCCTACCTCTGATGTAACATTTTAAACTATGAAAGGTCTGTTGAAATATGGGGATGCTAAAACAGGTTGACATAATGCTTCCTTTAACTTTTTATTCCCTTGTTGCCCATGCTGTCTGTAGGTCATCAGCCCCTCCGTTGCTGATCAGCCCATTCATTCCCTATTACTGGGGTAAATGTTGGCTGGAAGAGGACATTATTTACACAGCCATGAGGGTGGTTCATAGCTATTCTTATAGTTTCCTGTAGCTATTGCATGCAGCTGGGAAGGTACAGGTGAGAGGAATGCAATGGAATGACAAAGGAGGATATTCACTCATTGTAAGTGATGCACCAGGCATTCCTATACCACCCTGCGACAACAAGCAGTGAACATTCCACTAACTCAAAAAGAGTACAGACTTCACCTTTTTGCCTTTTTCACAAGCAAAACTCCTTAACACTTCCAAGTTCATTGCCATCCCCTGCCCCAAAAACAAAACACCACTGCCACCTTCTCACAAATGCCAAATGGCTTTCAGTACAGTTTACCGTCTCATAGGATCCATGCTCTTCAAAATGCTCAAAAAGGGCACACTATCCCACTAGCAGTGAGACTCATCACCACCATATGAACCTGCAACCTCCAAAACTAGTCTATAACTGTCCCATTTCTACAAGTTACAAGAACAGTTAGGCAGTAATGACCACAGCTTGCCTATCTTGGTGCCAAAGCTATGGCACTCCCTCACTCTAGAACTTAGTGACATCTCAGAGTACTCCTACTGTCAACCCAAACTTAAGTAACTAATGTAAAGACTAAGTAAAATGCTTGTATCCTGGACACATCACATAAACATGCCCAGCTAAAGCTCCTTCACTAGATAACTTAGACCTACTACTCATTCATAATATGGAATCCCCTACACTATAAATATGTGCACATTGTACTTTAGTATTTGTACTTTAGTATTAGCTACCTCCTTTTTCCACCTCTCAATCTAAGCTGCATATGAGCTCTTATCACTATATCCTTTGCTTTCTTTTCTCTACCCCCTTTGTTTTCTCAGGTAATAATGCCTTTATTCTTTAGGCACCACATTACCATATTTATACTAGATAATATTATATTACTGTGACTTAATGTTTTGTACAATTCTTTGTTTCTATGTATCCCTGTGTTACTACTTGTTCAATATGCCTGTTTAACTATCTAATCCAAGCTGAGCCAGAACTTGGTCAATAGGGGTTAATACCCTGTAAACAAATGTAAAATAAAATATAACAAATGCAATTGATGTGAAGTGGATACATACATCTTTATAGTATTCAGTTATCTCTAAGAATATCTTCACTTGCTTCCTAGTGCATAGACTGGACTAGTTTCTTACTTTTTTTTGGGGCCTAACAATCACACTTTTTATTATATACCCTAACGTTTTACTACCATCATGCTTTACTTGCTCTTGGATGCAGTAAAAGTCAAATTGGCTTGTTAAAGGGAGTCTAGTGCAGTCTGTAGCTTTGCTAGACTGGAGTCCTAACACTTGGAATGTATTATAACATCGTCTAGGCAACATGCAGTATATCTGACACTGGGCTTTATGTCTCTGCCCATTAATCTCTGAATAGTCATAGAAATACAATTTAGCCTTCTGTCACCCTTATCTTAAGATTTTTTTAAATATCCATGTCATAGCCTTTGTCATAGCCTTTATCAAACATTGGTTTTGACAACATTTGTTAATCAACAGAATTTGGTTAACTTAGCAAATGGTAAAAGGTTTGATATTGAACAATTCCTGAGGTTGGGGAATATGCCCTTTCCCTGATCAGAGTTATTATATATATAGTCAACAGGGGATGTGGGGGCTGTGTAGTGGGCATCCCCCTGCAAAAACAATGTTTTTGTTTGTCTTTTGTTTGTTTTGTGTAGTTTTGCATATGCCAGTGTTATTGCTTGGCACACGAGTACTAGCATGTCAAGATCTGTGGTTTTGACTTATTTTTGTTGATGTTGTGACATTTGGGTCATTCAGTCATTTGTGTGTGTGTGTGTGTGTGTGTGTGTGTGTGTGTGTGTGTGTGTGTGTGTGTGTGTTGTGTGTGTGTGGGTCTGTGTGTGTGTGTGTGTGTGTGTGTGTGTGTGTGTGTGTGTGTGTGTGTGTGTGTGTGTGTGTGTACTGAACGTCAGGTAACATATTTTAGAGTAGTATACTTCTTGTATCCTTTAGAAAGACCCTGAATTAAAACATGAATAAAATCCAGCAACAGCAAATGTGTTTTTCTCTGATAGCACTCAGACAAAAATGACTGAAGATGGATCTACTCTGATAGTTTTGACTGCGCTTGAAATTATTTTGACAGGACCTTGAATGTGAATATGTCAAGGTAGATTCTTTAAACTGGTCTGTAAACAACAAGGAGATGTTTTCATGATGGTTTATATTGATACAGCTAGAGTGCAGTAGTACATCCAGGCAGTGTAGTTGCTTTTTCATAAAAATCATACAAAACTGCTGTTCATTTTCTATATTGTTATATTTATTTATATTATTTTCATTGCTTATTTCATGTTGTCATTGGGACTAATTTAACATATTAATCTTGAACCGTGGATAGCAAAGGATTTACAGGATATATCAAGCTAACCATTTCTGTACAATAAATAAACAAAAAAATGAATAAAAAACATAACAGTAAAAGTCAGAGAAAATGCATATTCTATTACGATCATTCCTTCTCCAGCAAGCATCAGACCACTATTGCTGACCAGCTTTACTTGAAGGACAGTTTTTGTTTTTTTTATTTTCATTCAAACATTTTATATCAAGGATTCAAAAGTAAGTATGCAGTATAATATATTAATATTAAATCACAGATAAATATTAATCACTATACCTTTTATTTAACTAATTATGTGGATTAAATTGCTGGGATATCAAAACCCCTTCTTCAGAAAAACCTAGAAGCCAGATCGAAACTAATCACTTGGAGCTGTTGCACAGTGGCACCTCCTATACTGAGCCAACAGATATTGCCAATAGACTGGCCAACAGATTCAGTGCCAACTTCTCCCCCCAAAGGACCAATCACAATACCAGTAGATTGCCAGGCACCCAGTATTACTTCTGCACAGGTTAAAACAGTACTGTCAAAGGCCAAGAACACAGCTTCTGTGGGACCTATATCTCTGGCTGTGTCCTACATAAACTACAGAGTGAACTGGCACCTCACCTGTGTTCCCTGTTCAAGCACAGCCTCACCTCAGACTTTGTCCCTACTGAATGGTGCACTGCTGCAGTCATCCCTCTCCACAAAGAAGGAACGACTACAGACCCTGGGAATTATCACCCCATTAGCCTGACAAGTCTGATATGCAAAGCTATGGAATGCATCATCATGGACCTAATAAAAAGGATATAGGGAATCTCTAAACTCTGGATCCCACACAGTTTGGTATTGTGAAAGGTAGATCATGCCTGCTCAACCTGGTTGACTTCTTTGAGTCAGTCACCAGAGCTGTGGATGAAGGCAAGTTGGTTCATACAGCCTACCCTGATCTGGCCAATGCCTTTGATACCGTTCCCCACTCAGGAATCATAGAAAAACTCACTAAGCTAGGCATCAACCCCTATATCACTAGGTGGGTTTCAAACTGGCTCACAGATAGAACCCACAGTGTGAAAGTAGCTGACTCCAAGTCAGAATACCAATCAGTCATGAGTGGAGTCCTACAAGGTTCTGTCCTGGGTCCTCTCCTGTTTGTTATCTACTTATCTGAACTCCAGGCCAACACAAATAGACTCTGGCAGACAAAGTTCACAGACAATTGCAAGTTGAGAGCCATAATTAACTCCCCAAGTGATGTTGACATCCTACAGAAAGGCCTCACTGAGACCAATTACTCAGATACCTGAAGTCAACTCCTCGTTGGTCAGATCCAACCATAAGCTAATCGCCCTAGATATCCACATCCCGCCCCCACACCCCATTAAGGAAATCACAGTAAAAAATTTCACCAAAGCCAATTTCATGCATCTTAAGACAGAAGTGGCGAACTTCATGACACCCATGCAGATGGACAATACAGTTACGACTGCTGAATCCTACACAGATGCACTCTATAAGCACTTACACGAGTGCATGGATCGTGCTTTCCCAAACAGAACCAAGGAGCTATCCTCCAAAAAAAGGAAGCCAATCTGATGGTCCCTTGCCATAAACAAACTCTACAACAGAAGGAAGAAACTGTTGCAAAAGTGAGTAAAATCCCATGAGTGGAGGAGTTCCCTAGTCAGCCTCAGTAAGAAGCTGAGATCCCTTATAAGATCCTCCAAAGCTAGCTGTGAAAACAAAATCACCACTGATTCTAGGGACAAACACAAAGCATTCTATAGCTATGTCAAGAATCTCAATGGCACCACCCAGATCTGCAGTGCGTTACAGCACAACGGCATGAAAATTACAGAACCAACTGATATTGCCAACGTCCTGACAGATAGGTATGGTGCTAACTTTACCCCCCTCTCACCCCCTAAAGGGCCCATATTTATACAGGAATAATGCAGAGTTCCTGTAATGACATCTACGCAGGTAAAAGCTGCACTCTCTAAAGCCAAAAACACAGCATCCATGGGACCGGACAACATCCCAGGCTATGATTTTACACCAACTTCAGAACAAACTGGCTCCCCACCTAAGCGCCATGTTCAATCAGAGTTTCACATCAGGCTTTGTGCCCACTGAAAGGCACACAGCAGCAGCAGTTATCCCACTCCACAAAGGGGGAGCCACCACTGATCCCGGGAACTATCGCCCTATTAGCCTGATGAGCCTGGTCTGTAAGGCCATAGAGCATATCATCATGGAACTCAAAAACAAAGACATTGGTAACCTCCAAACTCTGGACCCCACCCAGTTTGGATTTGTGAAAGGCAGATCATGCCTCCTGAACCTGATCGACTTCTTTGAGGCAGTCTCCAAAGCTGTGGATGAGGGTAAGGTGGTTCACACAGCCTATCTTGACCTCGCCAAGGCTTTCAACACCATCCTCCATTCTGGATTTACAGCTAAACTCACTAAACTAGGTATAAATCCCTACGTCACAAGATGGGTTGCCAATTGGCTCACTGACAGAGCCTACACTGTAAAAGTTGCAGACTCCAAATCTGACTTTAAACCAGTGACAAGTTTAGTACCACAGGGTTCAGTCCTGGGACCCCTCCTGTTTGGTATCTACTTCTCTGAAGTACAGGCTAACACAGAAGGCCTCTGGCTAATGAAGTTTGCAGATGACTGCAAACTAGGGGCCATAGTTGAGTCCCCAACTGATGTGGACATCCTACAGAAGGGCCTCACTGAGACAGATGCCTGGTGTCAGAGCCATGGCCTCAAGCTCAATGCCAAAAAGTGCATTGTCATCCCCTCTGGTAAAAACTCTGTGCCTATGAACTACCCCATAGGTGGCAGTCTACTTAACACCAAATGTGTGATAAGAGACCTAAGGACCCAGGTGGACAGTATTCTCTCCTTTGATAATCACATCGCCACAGTAGTCAGGAAATCCTTCTACGTGGCACACCTCATCACAAAATGGTTCTCATCTAGGAAAAAAGAGGTCATTGTTCCCCTCTACTTGACACTCATTAGACCCATTATAGAGTACAACACCCCTTTTGGAATGTATCTCACAAGACATCTTCAGCAGCTGGAAAGGCCACAGAAGTACCTCACAAAGAGGATTACTGGCCTCAAACAGATGCCCTACACTGACCGTCTCAAAAAACTCCAGCTTTACTCCATAGCATATTGCCTACTCCGAGGTGATTTCTGCCTAACATATAAAGCTATGTCAAACCCAGAGCTGTTGGACATGCTACACCTAAAGAAATCCAAATCACTCCGAGCTACATGCTCTTGGGACCTAAACCTTGTCACCACAATAAACAGGACATGCTGGACGGATATATTCCTGTCCCAGAGACTTCCCATACTCTGGAACAAGCTACCCATCTATGTCAAGCAAAGTTCCTCATTAGCACTCCTCAAGAAAAAACTTGATAAGTGGATGGGAAATAGGAAATTCACCCCGGGGATCACTTCTGTGGCTCTGCTCGACAGGGGCACAGGAAAATAACTTTCTTGGGTGGCGTAAGCCAGGGAACCTTGTTGGCTAGGCTTACTTAGGCCCTTGGGCCAATAGCCTAGTACCTACCTATGAACCTATGAACCTAGGAACCATGGCCTTAAGCTCAATGCCAAAAAATGTGTCATCATCCCCTTTGGGAAAAACCCGGTTCCCATGAATTACCACATAGATGGTTGTCCACTGAATGAAGAAGGCATTGTAAGAGATCTGGGAACACAGGTTGACAGCAACCTCTCTTTTAACCACCACATTGCCACTGTGGTCAGAATGTCCTTCTATGTGGCACATTTCATTACTAAAGGTTTTACATCCAGGAGGAAAGAGGTCATTGTCTCCCTCTACTCTTCCCTCATTAGGCCAATCATTGAGTACAATGCCCCATTTGGCATGTACCTCACTAGACACCTGCAACAACTAGAGAGGCCACAAAAGTACCTCACAAAGAGGATCCTAGACCTTAAATACTTGTCCTATATGGACAGACTCAAAAAGCTCCAACTACTCTCTGTCTCATATCGCCTACTTAGAGGCGATCTCTGCTTGACTTATATAGCCATGTCTGACCTAGCTCTGTTAGAAATTCTACATCTAATGAAATCACAAACCCTCCACACTATGCACTCCAGAGACATCAACCTCATTACCACTATCAACAGAACAAGCTGGAGGGACAGGTTTATAACCCAGAGACTGCCCATGCTATGGAATAGACTTCCCATACATGTCAAGCAGAGTGCCTCATTGGCCCTCTTCAAGAGAAATCTTGATGAGTGGATGGGAAATAAAAAATTCACCCCAGGGATCACTCCAGTGGCTATACATGACAAAGGCACTGGGAACTAAGGTCAGGTGGTATGATGCCAGGGTAATCCTATGGGCTAGGCTTGTAAAGGCTCCAGGGCCATTAGCCTAGTACACACCTATGAACCTATAAGTCACATACACAATGGTATTACACACAGCAGAATCCAAAGATATCATAAAGACAGAAATCAGTACCTAATGCCATTGTAAATATGGAGACTATGACATAACTTGTAACAAGAAGAAATAATGCTAGTTGTAGCCCATAAAGACAAATATCATCATGCATTAATAAATTAATAACCTTCTCATAAAATGTAGTTAAGTTAGTACAACAATGCCACAGTAAGAAAGTAGAGGGGATAACAATAAAACAGATCAGGAAAGTAAGGAAATTTTGGAGTAACAGTACACATGACAGATAAGTAGTAGCTCTAGAAAGGGAAGGAGTAGATTTGATACACATTTCATTATATTGTGCATTCTGATTATGTCCTCGTTTATCCCTACATTCTCTATTTAAATGATATATAATTCCTTTAACCTTTAATCCAGTCATTGGCTTTCATATTCTTTCCATCTAACTGCCTGCATTGCTTTGTTTTGGAAAATTTCTAGTACCATACCATTTTTATTTCTGTACTGCCTTCATTTCTCCAACAGTGGTTTGTGAATACTGTACTATATGGTAGTATCACAGCAGTGTGTTTCTACTGCATGGAGTGATTATAATAAAGACCACATGGGGCAAGCATCTCATTCAATGTATCTGTGAACATCCCTTAGACAGTCAGAATCGCAGAAATTTAATTTACATTTTGAAGTTTGTGTATTTTTTAAATAAAGTCACACTACTCATCAGAAGCCCTCAGAGTATTTAGTTATTTAAGTTAAGAATGTTCAGTTGTAGCCACCAGGAATTCTCTCACTACAAGTCAATTCAGGAGAAAGCTGAAAAGTGGGGATATATAATTTGGATTTAATACTTATTGTGACTGGAATAGCTGAGAAGCCTGAAAAAGATACACCTAAGGAGTCATTAATGAGTCCATAAACATGTTTTACCATCTGTGCATGATAAGCCGTAGTGTTAGTCATATATGAATGAGGCTAAGGCACACAACATAACTTTGAGCTTCTCCTTGAGCCCACATCACAGGCATGCGGCCACACTGTAGAAAGCTATTACATGGCCACATCTAATTTCATGATGTAAACTAACAAGTGCACATAACAAATCACGTTAACTTAAATGAGCGCACATGCACAGGTCTGCAATGAGGATAAAATCAACAGCATCAGATAAGTAAAACAAGAAACCGGGAGGAAGGAAAAGCTCAGCAACAAAGAGACACTGAAGGATGGTATGGAGTTCATTGACAGAAATCATGGAGATGCTGAAAATTAATTGTAATATGACTTGCATAAGAAAACAGTCATGGAAAGGTTCAGCATTAAAAATGAATAGGACAATACAACGATTTAAGACAGTTTGAATTAAACAAATACATACCTCTCAACCTCTCAATACAAGAATTCTGGGGAAACACACAACTGATGTGGAGAAAAAGATATAGAATTAGGGACAATGTTTAAATACTGCTCTAATACATTGTGGAAGTGGATATTATGCATGCAGTTTCTCAAGGGTATGCAGTCTGAACCCAGAGGTCTGTCATTAGTGACTATAATCCACAAGGATATGCCAGAATACCACAAATGCTAGGAAGAACAGACTGCAAAATCTATGATGAATAAATGTGGACAAGCTGAGCAACTTCAGTCAAGAGAAAAGTTTGCAGATGGAGAATGAGGGATATGAAAGTAAACCAGTAATGTGATGCAACTACACATAAATATACTTAAACAAAATGGGAGCATAAGCCATGCACTTATACTAAACCACAGATAGATTAAAAATGGAAAATAGTTTGCACTGAAGTGGGTCAGTGCAACACTGCAGTCCATATGCCAGTATATTCATGCTGTAGATTTAAGGTGAGACACTGCAGACATCATAGTGCAAAGTGCCATACAAACACACACTGTGAAATGTTCACATGTGCAGCCAGAGTGCAACAAAGCAGAGTAAGTAATAGACCTCAAAAGAAGAGAACCAAGAACACCCACAATGCAGTGCGCCATGCATATCACTTAAAGTTAGCCAGTGAAACAATTATGTTGTAAGCCCTGCACAACACATCACATATCTTTGCAGATATACACAGATTACCTAAATAGCTATTAATAACATGTATCCCCCAAATGGTGATCACAATAGTGACATAAAAGTCAGATAAATAAATTATACTAAGAAAATGCAGCATAACCCACATATTGAACACAATCATGGCAAGATAGCTAACCTTCTTGGGAATGTACCACATGAGGGCACTAAAAGTAGCAAAATTAGGGATTAGAGTGAACCTTTGCCAATGTCACTGACATACTCCTGATCACTGTATTAGCACAGCCTGCTACAGAAGTGCTGGAAACAAAGGTGAGTCGAATAACACATGTCTAGGTTATTGAACAGTAGCATCAGGCAAACAAAATGCACATGCCTTGCCTGAACTTCTGACCTTGTTAAAGAATATATTCACCTGAAGAAGGTATTAACAAGCGATGCTAACAGAATATTCAGGGAAGAAGTAGCTGGCAAATAGATTTCAAGGGAATGGACTATCTGATATCAGGCTAACAAAGTGTGCATACCTGTGTTTGAACTCCTGACTTTGTTCAAGGGCGCATTTACCTGATGAGGGTATTAGCAAGGCATGCTAGCAAATTACTCAGGTAAAAAGTGGCTGCAATATGCATTTTAGGTAGACAGACTAGGTGATATCAGGAAAACAAAATGCACTTTCCTGGTTTCCAAATCATTACCTTTGACATTGGTAATGGAAATTCATAGACAAAGCTACAGTATGCCAGAAAAGTAGGTGTTCTGAAGATTTGTAAATACACATAGACATGAACATTTAAAAATAATACTGCAGCATGAAAATGCTTAGGTAACATTTTTATAACACGAAAGCTACTTGTATGAATCAATGCATGGATGACAAGCATCAGCATACCATTGAGGCATGTAATTTGTCAGATATACCATGATACAATGTTATGCTTTTATGCCATTATTATCATACAAGAATAACAGTTGTCTGTATTCCACAAATGAGATCTGCATAGATTTGAACCCTGCTTGTCTAACTCACAGTCCCCTGAGCTAGACACTAGCTAATGACACCAAGAACAAGTTATACAACTCTTCTCAGAAATAACACATATGGAGGAAGGTCATCAGCAGTTTAGATGTGAATGACTGCTGCCATAGTTAAAAGTGAAAACAACACTTAAGGGAGTAATCCCCAACCCTGTGAAGGTGTCATGTCAAAGTAGACTTTGCCGCAACATAGCTGTGCATTAAATCATTATTGCTGAACAACAATTGGCTTACACACTGCTTAACAGTCAACCCCCTTCTCCTTAGCTCAAGTTTACATGACATGTTTAGTAGTTACTGAGGTCACAGAACAATGTGTACAATGCTTGTTAGACAGTACACATTTGAGGGGAGTGTGATAACATTATGGAAGTCTGAGAAATGAGTACTGTACAGCAGACAAGAGTAATCAATGGATTACAAGTCTCAGCATACCTTACAGATAATTTGAACATTGTATCAGGGCTACAGTGAACTGTGGAAGCTGTAAAAGTTGACATAAAAAATGTCTGCATGTGCCCATATCACAATTGTTTTCCTCTATGTATGAAGTCTAAACTTCATTCCATGATGGACAGCATAGCTGTGAGGCTGAAAGCAGATTTTCAGCTGTTTTTCCATAGAATGAAAAATAAGAACTACTATTTCCCAATGCTTAATAGTGGTGCTACTTTGTGGTTAATGAAGTGTGACAGAAGCTACAAAAAATCTACATTGTTAAACTGGGCATGTGTACAAGCGAGTACAAGATCAAAATTCTCCACCCATCAAAATCCAATAAATGTCTCACATCACATCCAATTAGGAAGCCATGCCTGCATGTCATCAACTGCTGTTCACACACTGATATGAGGTGCTAGATTTAAACAGGTACCTATCTAACTCATTCTCTCAACCTGTGCACTAACTACTTACACTACAGAAAAAAGTTGAAACACAGTTATCAGAAGGCACATAGTTGAAGAGATAACGTGCATAGTGTGTTTGAATGCAGATGGCCTCCTTTAAAATGGGTTACAATACTTGTAGGATCAAGATCCTTCAACTGTGAAAGTGTTACCATTAAGCATAATTTTATACATTATACCCATCCCGCATGGCACCAGTTTCTTTTTTACAAATTAAGAGGTACATGTTGTAGGATTTGAACACCTACCTCTGTATCACAAATTTTACAGACCTGTGCACTTGCTACTGTCACCAGAGAAGAAGTCCTAGCACAGGTGTCAGACAGCACACAGTTGACAGGACTGTGACAACGTTATGTAAGACTGGCCAATGTGTTTTGTGAAACCGACATCAGTAAATGATGTATCACAAGCTGCAAAATAAAATATCATCAGGAATGCATTGAACCATGGAAGCTGTTATAGTTATAAAATATACTGTTTACTCATATTAGTATCAGAACTGCTTTTGTGCAAAGATCAGCATATCAATATGTGGCCAAAGACAAACTCTGATCTGTTTTTGCTGTATGATATGAAATATCACTTACCATTGCTATTTGATGCCAAGTGTCATGCAATGGTAAAAGCAGAACGAGCAACTTTTTGCTCATTTTCAATCTCTTAAGACCCCGCATGTGAGTTGATGCATAAGTTACTTCGTAGGAATTGTCACAGTAGGTTACAAACTGTGTGTGTGTGTGTGTGTGTGTATGTGTGTGTATGTATGTGTGTGTGTGTGTGTGTGTGTGTGTGTGTGTGTGTGTGTGTGTGTGTGTGTGTGTGTGTGTGTGTGTGCACGTGTGTGTGTATATGAGTGAGTGTGTATAACATTGGTGCTAAGTACACATTACTGGAATGGAAGTTATGATGGAGTAACTGATATGCTTCACAGCAATGCCATGTGAGATGATGTCATAGAGGAACTTGAACTGCCATGTGTCTGACACATCCCAGGTGAAAGATGTGTTCAGAATGGAAATCACAAAGGTGTTGACATAAGAAATCAGCAGGATGGTGTTGGGTGAGTGTGACTCATACATCTTTGAGTGATATTCTTCATATCAGTGCAGTATCCATTGTTGACAATAAGTCTCTTGCATTCATCAGTGACAAGTTGCAGTTATATGTATAACATCTGCAGAATAACATCAATGCATGAATGCAACAGATATCATTATTTCAGGTATTCATATCAGTGTACTGATATGCCTTTAAGTCTACCTTTTCAATGGCACACAATTTTAGAATGAGGAGGCAATTGTGGGGCAACTGCATTCTCAGTGACAAACAGCAGTGGAGTGGGGATCTCATATTAGATATTTTCAGCCATGACATTTATGGATAGCAGAATCATCTTGCATTATTATCATTAGTCAGAATTACTTACTGATGCACAAAGCTACCAATCTCCATTGTACCACCAATGGCAAGGGCTTAGTGCATGTGCCAGAATTTTCTCAGTTTTTACCATGTGACAAGAATTATCAGTAGGCTGTGCTGTTCAATCCAAACATTATGAAAATGCTGAGTATAAAAAAAAAGAATTCTGTTTATAAGCTATTCGTGGCCATGTGTGTGCTGTGTGCATCTATTTTTGACCAAATTGCAGGTGGAAAAATATATGATATAACAGAGATTAAAATGGGGAGAATCAAAGTATAGAACAATAGGTGAGTAACTTAGTAGTATACCAGAGGTTGAGAATCAGGTGATACCTCCAACAAGCCCTTCTGTGACCAGGTCTAACAGCATGGGGTTGAGGATGTGAATGCTGTTGGTTGTCAAGGCTGTATATATAAAATGGTTTGATATATGACCACTGTTATGATCCACAGGGCCAAGGTCAGAGCAGAAGTTGTGGCATGAGAACAGAGGGCTGCTGGTGGTGGGCCATCTACTGTACCACTACTTACCAGGATGGAGGAGTTCCTTCATCACTCAGGGGTACAGGCAGTTCCTTGCAGTGTAGTTTTGGATGTTGGAGCAGTGATGGACAGACCACAGAGGATTTCCATTAATAATGCCTTAGGCATGTCATTCAAATATTTTTACATCCATCTTTGCACTCAATAGTGACATGAGTGCTTATAATCTCTCTCTCTCTTATTGCATCTAGGTACATCTGGCATTGTGGTGCAATGATCACCAGCACATAGTATGGCTATACTTCTACGTACTAATTGTGTTTTATAGTAAATGAATCTGTAGCACTTGTGTGTGTGGTTGTGATATTTGGGCATAAGCAGTGTAGATATTTTTTATTGTCATTTCTTGGGTGTATTCACAGGTAAAACATTGCCTGGCTTCAACATTGTGGACCTACATCTGATGTTGGGGGATCCTTATCCTCTGATGATAATGATGGCAGGAATGAACTGGACAGTCTGGGGATGCAGAGAGTATGTTAGTCACAGCGAATGTTCACCCCACATCCCCTCTCCACACTGTGGACACAGTCAGTATGTGATACATACTGGTGACAATGAACCATCTGAGAGATGACAGGCTCATGGGGCCACAGTTGTTTATGGTAGTGTGGTAACACATGTGGGGACATACCAGAATCTCCCCCTAGCCACTGTGGGTGAAAGCTGTCACACCGGGGGGGGGTCAATAGTGGTACTCAGAGAAAGTATGCTCACCGATTTCCCCTTGAGGTTGGTGTATCAGTAGGTGCCACCTGACTTACGTGCAGGCATTGTGGATGCACAGGCAAGTTCTACCAGGGCTGCAGAAGATATTGCGAGACTACTACATGTTGTTTATGTTGACGTACAGAACTGCATGTCTGACACATACAGTGGTCAGACAGTGCATGGGTAAACACAGTCTGCTTTGTTTGTATGTATTATTGTTACTGTCTGTATTTGTTGAGCTTGTATGCAAGTATATCTGGTGCGACTTTCCTTTGTACACATCATCAATTTTTCACTATCTGATAATCTGTTTAGGTATTGCATTATTTGTTCAAGAAAGCCTGAACAAGCAGCTGTTAATAATATGTTTAGGTATTGCATTATTTGTTCAAAAAAGCCTGATCCTGCAGCTGTTATGCTGTTAACAGTGGCATCACCTTGGGCTGCCTATGTCTGAGGGTTAGTGTAGCCAGGCAATTCATGGGTAAGACCACGGCTGAAAAATCCAGGTTATAAATCCAAATATCCAAGTATCCAGATATAAATCCACTTCCACTTCCAACAAATTATCTTTATTAAAACAAGAGTAAGCGCTTTCACGATCTAAAACAACTAATCGCTTCTTCAGACTCATCAAAACAGTTAAAACATTATTATTTAAAATCTAGCTCATCCAACAGAGTCACATTCTACTATGACATCATCTAATCTTTTATGCTACAATTACATAGTGTAACCATCTACTTTAAACTTAGTAACAATTAAAAATACATATACATCACAATTCATGCAAAAATTACAAGAATACATATTACATATACTGTATGGTATGGTCAAATAAATAATTAATGTTTAAGTGGTCTAGATTTTAAAAAAGGTTTCAACGAAACAGCATTATTCAACCCAGGGGGTCTGTCTGCTTGAAGTATTAAAATCCACTTTTGTTCTGCTTCTTCTACTCTTTTCTTTGTGTCACCCCCTCTATTACTTTTATTTATTACTTCTAGAACCATAAAATTAAAAATGTGTTTTATATTTGCTTCTTCTACATGTTTTGCGAAGGCGTTCGTATCTTTCTTGTTCTTTATATCTCTAAGGTGTTCGAGAATACGCTCCTTCAAACATCTATTTGTCTTGCCTATATAAAAAACATGACGTACAGTGCAAAAACTAAAATAAACCAAATTCTGTGTTTTGCAATCAGCATAAAAGTCAACATCAATCGTGAAACCTAATGTGGGATGTTTATATATAGATTTACTATATAGATACTCGCATGCCATGCAGTTTCTACAATGAAAAGTCCCCTTTCTATTTGATTGCTTCAATCGTTCCTTAATAGTAGATTTATAGCAAAGTTGCCTTTTTAAAGATTTTTTATTTCTGAAGCAAAAGCTAGGTCTATCTTCTAGTACTTTCTTCAGCTCAGGATCTGACAGTAGAACATTCCAGTTTTTCTCAAAAATATTGCAAAACCTTCCAACGTCGCTAGAATAAGTTATAGCAAATCTTATTTTCATGCTGTTGGTATCTTCTCTATTCCTATCTTCTTCTATGGTATCTGTGAAGAAGGGTTTACACTTTCCATCTCTAGTAACAATAGTATATTTAATACTTTCATCTATATCTTTCTTACTATAACCTCTGGCTATAAAGTCCTTTTCTAATGTTGTTATTGTCTTTTTGAAGCCTTCATTTGTATTATGTAGGCAGCTTGTTCTCGTGAATTGTCCTTTCACAACATTTTTATATACAAATGTGGGGTGCATACTCGTCTTCTGTAAAATGCTATTCCTCCAAGCTGGTTTTCTATACACCCCTGTTGTTAATTCATTCACATCTGTCTTTTTAACCAAGACATCCAGGAACTCAATAGAGTCCCTTGAGTATTGGCTAATGATTCTTAAAAATTCAGTGGTATTATGTAAATATTCTACCATCTCTTGTAATTCATCAGTTGTACCACCCCACAACAGGAAGACGTCGTCTACAAAACATATATAGCATATGATATTCCCGACATGTTTATTCCTATCATTAAACATATACTCATTTTCCCAAGCTGCCACTACTACGTTGGCATAGCTATTGGCACACGCCGTGCCCATTGCTACGCCAACTTTCTGTAAATAATATCTCTCATTAAATATAAAGACATTGTTTTCTAAAACAATGTCAAGTAATTCACATATCAAATTAATCTTGGTATTCTGATAGACTTGTTTTAAATTCAGGATGTCACGTATTTTCTCAATGCCCCACTTATTGGGTATCACTGTGAACAGTGAAGTAACATCCATAGTTACAAACATATACTCTTTTTCAAGATTCCTAGTTTTATTATATAGTAATCTCAAGAATGCTTTTGTGTCCCTTAATATAGTGTCACATAGATTGAGGACTATTTGTAAATTTTTCTCAATATATATCGAAATAGCTTCTGTAGCCCATCCTTTACTAGACACAATCGGTCTCATAGGGGGCTGTTTAATATGTTTGTGAATTTTAGGTAAGCCGTAAATAATGGGTATGGTTGGATATTCTATCTGAAAATAATCAAATAATTCTTCTGATATATACTTGGTAACCAACAGATCAAATATGTAGACAGATATCCTATCAATTATGCCTTTTACTTGTCTCTCATTGATTTCAACATAAGTTTCCATATCATCTAAAAGTTCCTTCATTTTCTGATAGTAAAAAACCTTATCCATTACAACTACGCTGCCCCCCCCCCCCTTATCAGTGGGCCTAATCTCAATACTATGAGATTCCTTTAATTGTGCTAGTGCTTCAATCTCTGATTTATTTAAATTATGAAATTTGGGTGGAAGGTTTTTTGCATATACTTCTCATCTCATTCTCACAAGCATTCATAAAGGTTTCAACAGCTGGATGTGTTTTACGGACATATACACTTGGTTGTTTAAATATTTTATAAGTCCCAGTACCTTTAAAAATAGTTTTCAATGTTAAAGTATGAGAGAATAACTTCAGCTCCTTTAATAGTTCAGTTAATAATGTTTTTTGTGCTGGAATAAAGTTCAAGCCTCTATTTAGCAAAGAGACTTGTGCATCAGTTAAGCAAAAGCTAGATATATTTATTACCAGGCCTTTTGGTTCCTGCTCCTGGTAGTCATGTTTGGAGCATTCACTTGTTCCTTCTGTGGCCGCATTCTGCCTCTCCGATTCCTGCTGTTCGATCTGTCTCTTATCAGCAAAGCTTTCTGCAATACAAAAGGAAGAATTGAAGTTTGCGTTACTTCCCTCTGCTCCAAAAAAGCCACTAAATTCGAATTGGTATTATCATCTACACTTCTACTCATGCTAGCTGTTTGAGAGGTTTCATTCGCCATACTGCCATCATCTGCATTTGGATGTTCTATATGTGCTTTCTCTGCATTGACGTCAATGATTTTGCAAGAATTCTGATTTAAAGAAACAGTACCTTTTGAATTAGATGTTTCAGGGGCTTCCAATATAGTTGTTTTCTTTGGATTTTCTGTATTCAAAGGTGTTCTCCTTGGCCACGAAAAGACTTCTTTACACTGGAAGTCGTTAAGATCTCGTTGCAGTTTTTTTGTTTTTGTATTCTGCAGTCTCTTGTCATAGCTCTGTATGCTATCGGCAAGTTCATCTAATTTACTGCCTAACACTTCCGTGGAGAAGTTATTTGTTAACTGTCCTTGTAGTTTCTTAATCTCATCTGCTAGCTTCTTCTCGTGGGGCTTAAAAAATTCAATAAGCAGATGCATATAGTCATAGCTAAGTTGTAGATTTAGATTCTGCCATTTTTGAAGCAAATCAGGATATGTTTCGCCATATGTTGGCATGTTCAATACCCTGAGACCTCTTGGTACTATTTTAAACTTCAATGAGGCTTCTAAGTGGAACCTTTGCCATTGCAACCTTTTAAAGCTATACAGTTTGTTGCCAATTCTCTATATAGCTCTGTAAATTGTCTATGTGTGTCATAGTCTATCTGCTCTCTGTTGTTCAATGGAAAAATTGGATTAAACATCAGAGGATTAGAATTTATGCATAGTAGTCCAACCAGTCGTTCACATTGATTCTTGTTAATATAATTTCCTTCAGCCATGTCCCAGTTTCTAAATACAGTCTAAAACATGAAAAAAATCAAAAAACTGGGCAAATGCCTGGTTTACACCTCAAGCGAAATAAACAGAAAAAAAACAACAGGTAGACCACGGCTGAAAAATCCAGGTTATAAATCCAAATATCCAAGTATCCAGATATAAATCCACTTCCACTTCCAACAAATTCTCTTTATTAAAACAAGAGTAAGTGCTTTCACGATCTAAAACAACTGATCGCTTCTTCAGACTCATCAAAAAAGTTAAAACATTATTATTTAAAATCTAGCTCATTTAATAGAGTCACATTCTACTATGACATCATCTAATTAATCTATTTATGCTACAATTACATAGTGTAACCATCTACTTTAAACTTAGTAACAGTTAAAAATACAGTATATGTAATATGTATTCTTGCAATTTTTGCATGAATTGTGATGTATATGTATTTTTAATTGTTGTAAAAGTTATGCGGTGAGTATACATACAATTCACTGCTTCTTAGCTAGTGTCATAACATATTGTGCCCACATTCATCTGCCATGGTCATCCTCTGTTCCTGATACCTCCTCTGCCTCCTGCTGTACCTGTTTTTTACTTAGTGAGGTTGTGTGAATTTCTCACTGGTGTAATGAAGCAAGGTTCTAGCGCATATCCAGCATCCCCCACTAGATATCCCTGTGGGAGGTCTCCCCTTGTGAACTGTTGGTAGAGGTCACACATGTTATGTTGTCTGCAATTCTCACTGGTGTCATGAACCAAGGTTCTAGGGTATATCCAGCATCCACTACAAGATATCCCTGTATCAGACCACCTCTTGCAAACCTTTAGTAGAAGTTACACATGTGCCCTATGTGGGAGCCATGGAAATTGCCCGGGTATACTGCACACACACATGGCAGATGATACCTTGTGCATTATAGACCACCAGACAGTTAAAAGAATGATACCCTTTATGGTTGACACAACTCCTCTGCATTTCACCAGTTGGGACCTTTATTTCAATGTGGGAGAAGTTTATGATCCCCATTACCTTAGGAAAATTGGCTACAGCATAGAAATCTTGTATAGTGTTAAGCCTTTCTTCTTAGGCATGTAGAAACCACATATGCTCCCCCACATATTGCAGCATTGCATCAAGGAACTGGTGGAGTATTCTGGAGGCAGAAGCCTGTGAAACCTTCATTGTGAACCTGTGCATTGCTGAAAAGTCACTGTAGCTAAAATACATGAAGTATACGCACTTAGTATTCACTGCAGTGAGATCTCCATGATTCCTATGGGGAATAGGCAGGGTGACACGTATCCACTATTTGCTGTATGGTGTTCCTGTCTACCTAGTAGTGGTCATTTATGTCTATTACATAGAGGTCATGAAAGCAGCAGTAGCAGAAGCTTCAATAAAAGCCTCTTGCTGATACAGGTTTTTGATGGCTGTGTCAACCCCTAGCATATTTTGAAAGTTTTCCTGTGGCTGAATGTGAGCATAAGGCGAAGTCACTGCTAACTCAGGCACAAAGTGTTTGTGCATGTTTTATTTGTTTCTAAAAAATCCATTAGGTTTTTTTAGTTCATTAGCATACAATATGGCTCATTATACAGCCATTTATTTATTATTTCAGTACTCTAGCACTCAGTACTCTTACCAATCCTGCCTTTCTCTACTACCCTTTTTCCTTGAACTACCTCCATAACTCCTCCTTCATACTCTCACCTCACTTAATATCCAGTTATCTTCCTATTCACAAAGTTCCTACAATACCTCATACTAGGGATACCACATCTCCTTATCATTCATTTCCAATTTTCATTTCTATCTTTTCTACTGAAACTCCTTTTCCTAAAATCAAAATTCCCCCCACCTACACCCCATTCCCTAAAAATAAAACAAAATATTTTATCTTTAACTTATACAAATATAACTGCCACTACTACCCTAATGTTTTTCTACTTGCAGGAGATATTCATCCCAGTCCAGGTCCCGCTCAACACAACTCCACCTATAACTATAGTCCCACTAATCTATATACCTGTGCCCCCCACAAACAAACAAATCTCATATTACTCAATAAACACTAGAGGTATATTAAACAAAGTTATTGAACTTCATGTAAACTCACACACATGGAATCCGATCAGGCAAGCCGACCAGTAGTACACCAACACCATACACAAGTCGAATAAATCCAAAGTGCATTTAATATACTATAACGTAGAATTTAAGCACGTGCAAGTGCACAGGATTAAAGGTTATGAGCTGCTAACAATCTGCTTCTTACTGTGAAGAGTTTTATTCCCTCTGTCTCTATTTGCCTACCATGCTGCATTTATTACTGCTTGGTAGTAGCCTGATTAAACTGCAACTGTTATTCTAAGTCTTTTTTTAAGCACTTGGGCTTCATTCCAGTTGTTTTACATTAAGAAGGTTTGTGGTCTGTACTGCTGTGGCAGGACAGGTAGCTTATATCCTTCTAAGCTGGGAATTTCTGATTGATGGCTCAGTGTCGGCTATTCTAAAAGTGTATTAGTTCTGGTTTAAGCACTTGGACTTCAGTCCAGTTATTCTACATGAAGAAGGTTTGCGGTCTGCAGTCTTGTGGGAGGAGACGCTGGATTCTGCCCTTCTGAGCTGGGAATTTCTGGTCACAGGCTTATTGTACCTGCTTATTTGAACTGTTTCTTTCTGAAATTGGTGTGGCTTGTTGCTGTAGCATAGGACCACATTCAGGCCTGCTGAATTTAACTTTGTTTGTATAACTTGAGCACTGATCAAGGCCATCTTTTTTTGGAGAAGGTTCCCCTGCACCCTAGTAGCGGGAGTGTGCAGTTAGAACTTGGTCTGATTGAAGACTGCTGGAACAGGGCTCAGTTTTCAGCTTTTTTCTGGTTAATTGGGTAACTTCATTAAATCAGTTTGTTTGTTTTCTATTGTTTTATATACATTAAAAAAAATGTACTTTATTCATCTGCTTTTACTGTATTTGTGTTTCTTCCTACTTTATTACTAGGGGCATTGACTACAACTCTGAACTGAGATATATAACAATAAGCATCCTTTTTTGTGCATTTAAAGTGTTTTTTTTATTGTTTCTACTTCTGAAAAAAAAAAAAAAAAAAAATATATATATATATATATATATATATATCTATATATATACTTGTTTCCCACCTTTCTAAGCTAGTATAGTCCAGTTTTCAGGTTAGTGCTGAATTCAGGGCTGTGTTACAAATCTCTGTGCTTGCCCATACCTTACTTAGATAGAAGGAAGTTTCTCTGTTCACCTGTGAGAGAGGGGAGCTTTGAGCAGCCTATCTGTCCCTGGAGGAGTGATTTCAGCTCAGAAATTAGTAGTTTATTGGCCATTTTGGACTAATTTCTGTTTCTTTCATTTTCCTGCAATAAAAAACACATTTGCCTGATTTTGCTTGCCGGGCAGCGCCTGTTAGCTAGGGTATAACTATTCCCGGCTCCACAAAGTCTCCTCTTCAATTTTTCCTTTGGAACTAGACAAACTTTCAACTTAAGTACTCAAGCCATTAATTTCTCAGCCCTGCACTTGCTCAAAACTCATAGCAAGCACTTATAAACCCTAGCACTAAACCCCCCCCCCATACTGTACAGAAGGGCAGGGCTCTCTATTCGACCTTACCAGCCATTCAGTAAAACAGTTCACTGTACCTATCCAGGCATGTCGAAAGGGCAGTTTAAGGTGTACTCTCCAGTCCAACTGGTGAATCTGGGCATTTTGAGGCAATGTTACAGCTGCCTCATGTACACAGACAACCCTCTCCTCCTACCACCAAACACTAATACATGCGAGAGATGCAATTATACAACCAAACTGGAGGCTAAGATCTATCAACCTAAGACTGGATCAGTCAAGAGGAGAAGGGAAATACTGGCATCACACCACCAGTCTCACATAGACCCATTAAACCAGCACCGGCAAAAAACACACTTAAATACATGAAAACATACTCGGAAGCTCTAAATAAAAATCTGCAAAAGCAACAGAGACCTCCAAAGCAGGCATCCAAGCAAGATCCACCCCCCCCAACACAAACCATGACACACATACTTCACAAAACCAGTGTGCCATGCAATCACAGCCCTTAAGGCAAAATAACATACCCAACATACTAGTAATAGGTGACTCTATAGTCAGGTATGCTGATGTCCCACTCACTAGGCTGAATAAGGAGAAGGTTACTGTTTGCTGCCTGTCGGGTGCCAGGATCTGCCACATAACACAAGCACTTAGGTCACTCCAGAACAAGTACAAATACGACTCTGTCTTTGTCCATGTTGGTGTGAAAGACCTGAGCCGTACCTCCCTGGACTACATGAAAAGAGACATGGAAGAACTCTCTGATCACATAGCACAGGCCGGTATGACCCTGACCCTGAGTAGCATCCTGCCCTCACCAAGAATGATACCACGGTATAAAGAAAAAATGATCAATTTCAACAATTGACTAAGTTTCTGGTGTCATTCAAAGGGGATCCAGTGTCTGTCCACCTGGGATGACATGCTCGATAAGCCACGCTGCTTTGCTAGAGACAGCTTGCACCTGTCACCCTTAGGCTTTCAAATACTGGCCAATGCTCTTGCCACCCCCCATAGTGCCTTTTTTAGGCAAGGCTCAAAAGACAAACCCACCGCTGTAAATAGCACAAGTAACAAAAATCTGAGGATAATGCAACTCAATGCCAGAAATCTAAACCTCAAAATGCACACACTGGAGGCACTCCTCAGTATGGAGAAAATCGATATATGTGCAGTAACAGAAACCTGGTTTAAGGCTCCAGAGAGCACCCCAGCACTACCAGGCTACAACTCATACCATACATTTTGGCCACAGAACCCGGACCGAAATACAAAAGGTGGGGGAGTATCCATATTCATCAAGGATACCCACACCTCCAGGTTAGTGGCACAGCACGATGCTTCAGAGATTATCCACATGCAACTAACAATGGGCAAAACTGCAATTCAAATTGTAGCTTGCTACAGATCACCCACCATGTCCCAGGACCCCCATTCTGCATTTCTGGAAACACTGGGAAACATAAAGGTCCTACCAAACACCCTAATATTGGGTGATTTCAACTACCCAAAAATTAACTGGGAGAACTACTCAAGTACTAACTCCCTTGCCCAACATTTCCTAGAATTTATAAACTCAAATACCCTGGATCAACTGGTCAACACTTCCACCAGAGGTGACAACATATTGGACCTGGTCATCACCAACATGGATTACACACCAGAGGTCAACCCCTTGCTGGTTAGATCTGACCATAAACAAATCACTTTGGATATCCACATTCCACCCCCACCTCCGGACAAGGAAACCACCATGAAAAACTTTTCAAAAGAAAAATTCACATTACTTAAGACCGAGGTGGAAAGTTTCAAAGCCCCCATGCTAAAAGATAACTCTGTTCAAGCTGCAAAGTCCTTTACTAATGCATTCTAAGGGCACCTACAAGAATGCATGGATCGTGCTATTTCAAGCAAAACCAAGACGCACTCCTCCAAGAAAAGGAAACCAGTCTGGTGGACCCCTGCCATAAACAAGCTATACAATAGAAGGAGGAAACTAGTACAGAAAAGAGTAAAATCCCAAGAAGGGAAGACATACCTGATCAGTATCAGCAAGAAACTGTGATCCCTCATAAAATTGGCCAAGGCGAGCTTCGAAAGAAAAATTGCCAAGGACTCCAAAGATAACCACAAGGCATTCTTTAGCTATGTCAAGAATCTAAGTGGTAATACTCAGATCTGCTTGGAGTTAATGCAGAATGGCACAAAATACACTGAAGCAACTGATATTGCCAACATCCTGGCAGACAGGTTCAGTGCAAACTTCACCCCCCCACCCCCAAAAGGGCCCATAAACATACCAGAAGAATGTAGAGCCCCTGAAATTGCAGACACTCAGGTTAAAACAGCCCTCTCCAAAGCCAAAAACACATTATTGATGGGACCGGATGGAATCCCAGGCTGCGTCTTACATGAGCTCAAAGATGAACTAACCCCTCACCTAAACACACTGTTCAAACTCAGCCTCTCCACAGGCTACGTACCCATAGAGTGGCGCACAGCAACGGCTATTCCGGTCCACAAAAGTGGAGCTACAACAGACACTGGGAACTATCGCCCTATAAGCCTGACTAGCTTGGTCTGCAAGGCTATGGAGCACATCATCATGGAACTCATTAACAGAGACATTGTGAACCTCCAAACACTGGACCCTACCCAGTTCAGCTTTGTTAAGGGCAGATCATGCCTTCTAAACCTGGTGGACTTCTTTGAGACAGTTACCAAGGCTATAGACGAGTGAAAGGTGGTACACACAGCCTACCTAGACCTCGCAAAGGCCTTCGACACCATTCCCCATTCTGGTATTATAGACAAGCTCACCAGCCTGAACATAAACCCCTATGTCACAAGATGGGTTGCCAATTGGCTCACAGACAGAACCCACATGGTGAGAGTTGCAGGAGCTAGGTCTGACTCTAAACTGGTTACAAGTGGTGTTCCCCAGGGCTCAGTCCTAGGACCCCTCCTGTTCGGCATATACTTTTCAGAGGTACAGGCAAGCACAGGAGGACTATGGCTGACCAAGTTCACAGACGACTGCAAACTAGGGGCTATAATTAAATCTCCGGCTGACACAGACATCCTCCAAAACGGTCTCACTGAGACGGATACCTGGTGTCAAAATCACGGCCTCAAGCTAAATGCCAAAAAGTGCATAGTCATTCCCTTTGGAAAAAACAAAATACCCACAAGCTACCACATAGGTAGTAGCCCCTAAATACGGAAAATGTAATAAGGGATTTGGGGACCCAAGTAGATAGTAATCTCTCCTTTGATAATCACATTGCCAAAGTGGTTAGAAAATCCTTCTATGTGGCTAACCTAATCACAAAAGGGTTTGCATCCAGATCAAAAGAGGTCATTGTACCCCTCTACTCATCACGCATCAGATCCATAATAGAGTACAATGCCCCATTTGGGATGTACCTTACAAGACATCTGCAACAGCTAAAAAGACCACAGAAGTACCTTACCAAGAGGATTACTGGCCTCAAACAGATGCCCTATGCAGCTCAAATGAAGAAACTCCAGCTGAACACGGTTGAATTCACCACAACAATAAATAGGGGCAGATAGCCTAGTACAAACTGTGTTAGGCTATTCAGTGGTTTCCTGGATCACATGCCTAGTAGCATGTTATGAACCTATGAATATTTAATTCATTGGGCAGAAAGACAAAGGAGAAAGCTGTGTGAACATCAGTAATGATTTCAATATATCAGATAAAGCCACTGGGTAAAAAGCTATTGACATGTAAACATATAGCGAACTACAGTATTCCCTTTCAAACAGTAACACTGCACAAAGAAATTAATTCACCTAACATTTTGCATCATTTTGCTTATGAGAAGCAGATAATGGTGAAGAATATTCACAGTGCACAACCACATATATATGTACATGCATGCTTATGAGAAGTTGAAAATGGTGAAATGCATTTATGGTGTACAAGCACGCCTAAATATGTACAAGAACAGTGCACTCTAGCAGAGACAAATTAAATATTGTAGAAAACCACATCAATGGCATCTTGTATAATGTTAAATTATTTATATTATTTAGGACGGTGCAATTGTGCAGCAGTAGCATTGTCGCCTCACAGCAAGAGGTTCTGCAATTCGATTCTTGGCTGAAGTGCCTCTTGTGTGGATTCTCCATGTCCTCTCTGCATTTGTGTGGGTTTCCATCTGGTGCTCCGGTTCCCTTCCACTACACAAAGACATACATCTGGAGCATTTCTCCCTGGGCCTTGCTGAAAATTGGCTTTGTTCCAAGTCAGACTTTCCTGGTTAATGATAAATAAATAAAATAAAATAATTTACTTAGGTAGCTACTAGGTATACATTCTAGGTGACCATTGAGGAGTCCAACCCAATTTCCCAAAATACTGTCTTGTTAACAGACTAACTCACAGTCACACAGTATGCAAATGGAGGCTGAGGGACTCAAAGCCTTGATTACATGACAAAGCTTGTTTATAATTTAGAGTTTTAATCCTCTGCACTAACTGCCAGATGAGTCTTGGGAAGTTTGTCAGGAATGCTGTGATCTCACTATCACAGACAGTGGGGTGGGAGGGTACAACAGATAAAATGTGCTCCCTTTCTTTGTGACAGTGCAATCTTGTTGGGGGACCAGGATACTTGACTCCTGAAAATTTACTTATATGCTGACATCTGCTACCTGCTGATATGAAAACACAACTGCTAAGGTGCTAACTTCCTGGGTCTATATCACAATGTTGAACTAGCATAAGTTCGAACATTGTAATATCGAACCCTAAAGTCCGAAACCCAGTAATAACAAACACACAGAACAGCAATTTTTTTCCCAGGGAAAAAAAATGCTGTTCCATGCCAATATATATATATATATATATATATATATATATATATATATATATATATATATATAAATAAATAAACCTTAAACTTAAACTAAAGTGGGGGCTTCACCCATCACACCCCGTAACGTGGGGAGCTGTGCCCCCCACACCCTCCCTACATAAATATACCAACTCCGAGAGCGCACTACAGTGGAGGAAATAGCAAAGCCCCAAAAATGGCCCACCAATTTTTTCCCTGGGACAAAAAAAACTATGGCCGTGGCTTCGCTATTTTTGGATTTCAGACTTTTGGGTTCGATATTACAACGTTTGAACTTATACAAGTTCAACATTGTAATAGAGACCCTAACTTCCCAACAGTCTGGCTTTCAGTGACTTATGAAAACATCGATAGTTCTAACAGCTAGGACTTCATGAGTTAGTGCTTGGTAATGTATGTGCCAAACTATGGATGACAACTAGAAAATATCATATTCAAATATGTTCCTAAACTATGCCAATGATAATTTGGAAAGTACTAATAACTTTCATGTACAGAACTGAGCAGCAAGAGTACATGGAAAGTTTAGCTGTCATTAAGAAACAGTTAGACCTACAAGAATTTGTGACTGATGACATGAAGAAGGACAATAGTTGTGTACATACTAATCCATAATATATATGTATAAAGAGATTACTAGAGGGCATTATCTATTGTTTATGGTTGAGAAAGTAATCATAATGCTAAATGTTAAGTTCTTTTCAGGATTAGATGCAAATTGTGGATTCTGACAGATAAAACTAGATGTGCATTTAATATGCCTCTAGAAAGGTATAGGTTCTGAAAAATCTGTTTGATATTTTGTCAGTACAGAGGTATTCCACTGAACTGCTACACAAGCACATGTATGTTTAAAGGGTGTTTTAATTATACTAGATGATTTGCTAATGTGTAGTCAGACCCAATGACTATAAGATAGGACACACACAGTTAATGAACAGACTGAGACAACTTAATTTTATATTAAATAAGAACAAGTATATAACGCAAGTGACAATTTTGAAATTTAACACCCAAGGAACTTTTGGCACACAGAGTGACTGTCAGGGTAACAATTCCAATGCCAAAGTCTAAAGACAAGAAAGTATTAAAGGCTTTTTGTGAAAGATCCAGTAGCATGCAAGGCTCATATCAAAATTGTTTGAGATAACTATGCCTCTTAGAAAACAATTGAAACAGGATGTAGCCTAGTAATGATTTGATTAACAAGAAAAGAGTTTTGAAATGCTCATGGATCTAGTCACAGAAGCATCTATGTTGAAGTTCTATAATGTGAATAAGCTAGCTGCGTTGCAATTAGATGCTAGTAATAATGGTATTACAGGAGAATAGATCAGTTGTTGATGCATCAAGAGCATTTGCAGATGCAGAAAAGAGGTATGCTTAGAATAAAAAAACTGTTAACAACAAAATATTGACTTGAGAAATTCAACAAGTATATCTGAGTCAAAAAGGTATAAGTGAAAAAAAGATAGTGAAATCTGTGAAGCACTGATTTGATATCCCAAACGCTACCCTCGACAGTTGGTGGGACAAAGTAAAAGAATAGGAATAAGGATAACTGTTCAAAATGTCGGATCTTGGCCACAGCTAACTTAGCAAGACATAGCAAAAATAAATAGCCTCTTTTTAGAGGAAAAAAAAACAGTCCAGTTAAGGTTTTTAACCAGATTTTTTTTCAAAATTTAACTTTACTTTTTTCCCCTTTAAAGAGGACTTCATTTTGCTAAGTTTTGCAAAGTTAGCTGCAGCCAGAAGCCAACATTCTGAGAAGTTATCATTATTCTTAAAAAAGTACAAGTACTGACAGACAAAAAAAACTTGCAAATCATATAGTGCACCTCTGAGACTGCAGATGATGTTACTCAATTTCCAGAAGCCTGACCTGAGAATGAAATGCAAACCATCCAAGGAATTACTTATAGCAGCAATGTTAATCAGAGAATATTTGTCAGAGCAGAATAAAGAGTTCCTGGAATAACAATTGTATATTCTTTGAGTGATACAAAAATTTGCCAGTGTCAGAAAAAAGACAAAAATTTCAGAACTGAAGTGAAATACTCCTGTTGTTTTGTTTTCCATATTCTCTCCAATTTTACTTTTTTTATTTCTATGATTTGACTCTAACTGACCCAGCCAGGCTAATGTGCATTACGGGAATCAAAAACATGCAAATTCATGTTGCAACATGTAAAGGTAGGTTGCATCACATTTAACCATGAATAAAAGGCATCTTAATCTACACAAACTGTGACTTGCAGTTCCTACTTTGCTGCTCTGATATACTGCTTTCTGCTGTATTTCTTGTCATGCTCTGAACTACTTATGGCTTGCTACCCACTGACTCCTTCACTTGGTTTGAGGCTTGTTGTGTCTTAAGTTCCTGTGTCCATCAGTGATGCTGAAAGCTGTGCTTTAGATAGATAAGTCTCATTTGGGGTTTCAGGATAAGTGGATAGTCCTTATCTGAACTGCTAGAAAAAAACAATAGGCAATTGAAACTTACTATAGAAGCAAATAAAAAAAATATTCCAGAACTGCCCCTCTCATTTTAATGGACATAGCAGCTCCCAAATGATTTATCCCATGCATGAATCCTCCCCTGAAATCATCTAAGGTATGACCCCAGCTATTCTCACTAAGGGAAATATATAACTGTTGACCATGGAATGAGGTGATGCCACTCTAACATTGAACAGGATAACTTAATTCAAGCACTATAATGGAAATTGGCTAAGCTTAAAATGGCCTGCAAGGGCAGCTAGCTTAATACATACTTATGAGCCTATGAACCGATTGGCAGATGGAGATCACATTTTTGTGACAACAGTAAAGACATTAATATTACCCTGCACAGAAGAAAGACTTGGCAGTCTACTTCTATGTCTTACAATGAAAGTTCTATGAATGGATGGTCCAATTAAAACAAATTTTGATGTGTTGCTGAAAGGTGAGCTGTGCATGTAGGAAGACCATTAACAAGACGAGCAGTTTTCAATTAAATGACAGTCTAAGTGCTGCTGCTGGATTAAACCCTTTGAAACATCTAACTGCTGATAATGTACATGAAACTATGAGAAATGTTTCTCATTATCTTTATAAGCAGCATTATGCAATCAAAACTAGATCTAAAGTTAATGCTTTATATAGACATTTAGTGACTTTCTCATAAAATTAATATTTTATGAACTTGGCACTGTCAAAGAAGATGAAAGGAACGGTAGTATAGATAATGAATTGAAACAAAAAGAGGTATCTTGGCAAATTAGTTTAAGCGTGGGGTATCCCCTTCTCTGAATGAGTGGTTTAATAGTAAATGTTTACTAAATGCAAGATCTTTGAGATAATATGATGCTTGAATTTTATGTTGGTGTTCTTTATTGCCATTTAAAATTATGTCACTTTAAATCATTAGGCTGATTGGAGTCACATGAGAGAATAAGAGTTGTTATTTGTGTTGAGTACAATATTGTTTCTGAGGAAGTCATAAAGGAGTTGATAAACTTTATTTAATTTTAATGAATGTTTTTGAGTTCTGTTATTATTTGGTTCTTTTTCTGTGACTCAGCTGATTTATTTGGTTTTCTATTTATATTCATGCACACAAATGAGTGAAGAAATTAGGTTGCTAATTTGTACATAGCCATAATTGGCAAAAATTAAATTAACTTTACACTGGGAGCATGTACCCATACCAGCTGTAGCACTGATCTTGTTTAAGGTGATTTGTGAGAGTTGGCATCATTTATTTCCTCTCTTAGATCATTTAGTAGGTAGTTTCAGTTTGCAGGGGCTACTTTAATTAATATTTTCTCTTCAATATATTATTTGAATATGTCGAGTGAGGAGGTAGAGTCAGGTTGTAAATTAAGGTCAAAGGGGAATCCCTAATATCTGGTTTACATCTGAGGGAAGAGTGTCACCTAAACTGGCAGTTTAATTGTGAAGGCTGAATGAAGATGGGTATCTCAAGTAGCAACAGGAAGCAATGTTTTGCTTTTTGTAGAGCTGTCCAGTGGTGTTTATTATGAGTAAAAGATAAATGAATCTATAAGTATTGTTAAGTCTGGATATAGTAGGTATTATAACAGGGCCAGTCTCAGGACAGTTGAGCCAATTTGATCCAATATGACCCCACTCTTATGGGGATGGGCCACATTAGGCTATGCATACCTCTCAAACTGTACAGTATTTCACAGAAAATACTGAATATGTGAGTTATGTATCATGTTGCCATGTAGTACAGAGTGGCACCTTTAAATAAGAAATTTTCAGCCTGTTTTATGTGCAACTGAGGAGGAACTAATAAGACAAGGCTATGAGAGCTGCACAAGACAAAAATTGCAAATGATAAGAGAATGAAAGCACACATTCACAGAAAATGAGAAAGAAGAGACCCTGCAAAACTGATTAAGGACAGGGATTATTCTGGACAATTATATGCCATCAAAGCGTGCCAAGGTCTTATCAGCGAACTTTACTTATGGTTTAAGTCTAAACTTTTGATTAAGCGGATCATTCCGAGACAATTTATTAAACTCATCTTCTGTCTTACTAAAAACTGTTAAATAATGGCTTTCAAAAATTAAAAGCTCTTCTCGTTTTTGTTTTGTTTTTTTAACATAAATAAACTCCTTAAACTCTCAACGTAACGCAAAGCACAGCATCTCTTGCTTTCCATTGCTTTTTTTACCAGTTCAAGAATTTAATTTTTTTTACATAAATGGTAAACAAATGACAAATTGCTTCTCTAACTGTCTGGTTTATGTTAAACTTCTCGCTATGTTAAACCATTTTATAATAGCGATCTAAAAAAAAGCCATTGCTTGCTTTCTTTCTCCATTGCTTTTGTTTTCGCTTCCTGATGTGCAGTACATTGGTAGCAACATACCAACATCAGATATACCGGAACAGAAGGCAGGGGCAGCAAATATAATTTATTAATTTTTAAAAAAGTTTAATTTTTTCTTTATTTAAATAATGTCATAATAATATAGCAATAAATAACCTCCTGGTGTGGAGTAATGCGGGATACCCGGTTGTCTTTGTTTCCCTTTTGGGCCTCGTTCCAAAACCCGCCAACCATGGGTAAATCCTGTACTACCCACACCCAGGCATGGGTTATTGCTATAATAACTCAGAATGGCTTGCAGAAAGGGGAAAGATTAAGAATGAATGTACATTTGTAGTGTATGTGTTTTTCTTACATTTTATATAAATTTGCATGTTATGATTCTGTACTAGCTCTGAGGAAAATATGTTGAACCAGTATATGTATGTGTTTCTGCACCTTAACTGAAATCATACTCCTTAGGGAAAACTTACTCAAATGGTGCACTAAGAATAATATGCAATAATTGCTAAGGGAGCAAATGTCCCTTTGTGATGCTTATTTTTAACTTTTTAATTTCTAGAGATCCTATTCTGCTATAGATGGAAATTGCTGCTTATGCTCATGACCATGACAAAATGGCCCCAAAAAGGTTTACCAGACATCTATAAAATCTGTTCCATTAAGCAGACTACATATCTCCAGAGAATGCCTCACACCTTTTAAAAGAATAACTTGGCTAGCTGCTACATAGCAGTGTCAAACCAGAGGCATCATTATAGTTAATATAAAAGTTATTGTCATTCTAATTTGTTCTTCAATACTGATACTATCACAAAATTAGACAGTTACTGACAACTAATTAACTTATGAAACAAAACACTGGCATCTCCATAATGAACTGGATTGTGGTAATCCCTTTCTAATGTTATCTATTTATTAAGTGAGTTAGCAAATTGTCCCTTTTCAGGGGTTACCTAAGCATACTGTTTGCTTAAATATCTTGCACAGAGTCACATGGTAGGTAAATGAAGGTGGAAAGACTCAAACCTTGAACCCTGGTCAGAAGAAGAAGAAGCTGAATTGCAGCACAGAGCTTAAGTCCTCTGGGTAAAACTCTCAAAAACTGTCCTGGCAATTTAAAGATTCTGCTAGGAATAAAACCACTGTAGAATTAATGACCATTCAGCAGTGTCCATAATCTTGCAATAACAAAAACAACTAGATCTATGCGGCATGCACTGGACAAGAGAGACAAACCTCAGCTACTACAATAAACCTGGAAATGACCTTAAGAAATACTAGTGCCAACTCAAAGTGCTTCAGATCTTGCATGCAGTTGTTATCTTTTTCAATGAACTACTCTTAAATATCCTTGACAGTTTTAATGCTCAGAAACCAGATATAAACTAATAAATATACTACTGAAAATTGGGAAATTGTATAATAAAGATGAATACTGTAAAAATGAGACAGCATGCAGGAATGGAAAAAAAAAGATCTGTCTGTAATAGCAGTTTAGTAATCTGAACATCTGGACTGCTGAAAAGGCAGCATTTGCTTAAATGATGAAATCTGTAAAATGTTTCTGGGACATCATCTGGTTACACTTGGGATTCCAAAGAAAATGGGCATTGAGTTATTTCCCCATATCTGACATGGCTAAAACAAGTTTAGTGAGTTCTTCAAATACTGCATTCCTCAAGTTACACAGATATCCAATAGATGTTCAGCTAGGAAGACAGATATCTGTAAGCATGCAGCTGCAGAGTTAAGATAACAGACCTAGGGAAAAGGAAGATGCCCTGTAGGGCAAGTGCAGCTGGATATATATTCTCTAGCAACAATATCATGTATCCTATATCAATGTAAGATTGGAGAGGTACAAGATAAGCAGCTAGAAGACATAGCCAGGGAGCAACTCATCTGATATTATATGCTTACACAAGTGAAACTACATGCACTATGGTCATTTCTACCTTGCAGTGGCTTGGCAGTGTAAGCTATGACCATTCTTGTGTGCAAACTGCACTAAGCATCCCACACATATGTTGCCAAATGTAACATATAAACATTTAAATGCAATGTTCCTTTACTGTCTCATATATTGTTTGCTGAGATTATCCTTTTAAATGTGGTTATTTGCCATAGTGCTTGCTGTGGTGGTCACTTGTGGGTTTCCATGACAAACCATGATACTGTCCAGTCTGTCTGAGGTACCTGGTATGCTGTGTAACACTTTGATGTGCTAATCCTGTCATTGTCATGGCAGTATCTATGCTCGGTGCATTGTCACATCTAGATACTGTCTCTGATCACTAATATCTGCATATAGGGAACCGGTGACCACTTATCTAGAATCCCACAATAAAGAAGCAAAGCAAAATCCTTTAAACAAGTGAACTGCTGAGCAATGTAAAGGTCCAGCCAGCCAGCCATTCAACTATTCTTAAGCTCTTCACAGCCATTAATTCTAATTGCTCTGCTCAGCGGATACGAGCTTATCCAAATTCTCTTAGTGTGCAGCAGACAGTTAAACCCTTCCAAATTTTACTGAGAAGGAACAATCAAGAAAAACATGTACTTGTTTTGTGAAAAAAATAATGGAAGGTCAGACAATATGCTAAATATTTACAAACCTACTGTAGTTCTCAGTCTAATTTATGTTGTTCTCTTTTATATTATACTCAGCTGTACCAGAAGTACAGCACGTATTTTGACCTAGAAATTGAGGAGACACTGTCTTTTTTGATCCTAACATAAATTATCTAAAGAAATCAAGAATTTGAGTATGTATCATGAATGCTATATCTGCATTTATTAAAAACATTCAGTGCTAGAAGTCACAAGCAACAACTATATTGAATAGACTGCTCTGGGATTGAACAGAATTATTCAATACGGTATTCTAGTTATTTATCAAACTACGCAAATTGATAATGTCTCAAGCAGACTCCTCTGTAAAAATAGTTAATAAGTGTTATGCAGAGAATAGCCTTAGTTTTACAATCTTTCACCCCCCCCCTTCTTTAAATTGATCTGATCGTCAGCTCCTTGTTGTTGGTTCAACTACTCTTAGCTTAATTGTCCCCAGTACTACCAAGGCTTGGGATGGATACAGCCATCAGCAGTTTCCCAAGGGAAGTGGGACTACAGCAAAGAGCAATCCAGCAGCATCGTATGCCTTAGTATACAAGGGCATTTTTGTTATTCCTTAAATACATAGCGCTAGTTGACATCATGAAAATGACCTCATACAACTGCCATTCCTTGTATACCACATTTAGAGGTCAATGGAGATGCCACTTTTATGAAGACATAAAATGGAGCATTTTTTATGGATACTGGGAAGGCTATTGCTTCAGCTGCAATTTTGATAAATTTGGCTAGTAGATTGCCTGGTGCTTGAGAGGCTGGACTTTAATTTCAGAAGAAGTCTTTTAATGTTTGAGGTAGAAGCTGTCTGGAATGAGAAAGTATAAACATGCTTGACTGATTGTGTTGGAATTTTTAGAGTATAGTGCATCATTATTTAGTAAGAAAGAGAATGAGCAATGAAATGGGAATTTAATAGACCAGTAATGTGTTTTGAGCCATTGTGGCTGAATACTGTAGGTGAAGGCTATGTAGAATGAACAGGATTTAATATCTTAGTCATTGATGACCAGAAAGGTTTTGGGTTGCTATGGCCTGAGATTTGGTGATTATTGTAAAAGATTTTCTAAATAGTCCCTAAATTTTCTAGTTTATGTTTTTTACTCATGGACCATATTTTCCAGACTTTATCCCTCTGTTTTATGAGCTCTTTAGTTCTTTTGGATGGCCAGGGGTGGTCTTGGCTTTAACTCATTTTGTTCTCAGTTAGGGCAAGCTCATTTAAGATATTTAAAAATATATTATTTAACGTTTTTTACAAATTCATCTAGAGGAAGATGTTTGAGCTTATTACATTTTACTTGTGTTAGTTGAGACATTAGAGCATTTTTATTGAAATGTGATAGATTAGGGACTAATTTGATGTGTTGTTGTTTTTGGACACCTGTTAGCTTTCTGATAGTGAAGATGATGTGATGGCCACTTAGCCAGTTAGCCAGCCTGAGGATACAGTTATGTCAAAAGATAGTTGTCCCTTTATTACAGTTTTTATTTAAATGAATGGGTTTAGAAATAAGTTGGAACAGGTTCATAGGATCTTAGGAGGTTACTAGGCTAATGACCCTAGGGTGCTTACAAGCCTAGCCAAATGTTACCAGCATTTCTACAATCAGCACCTATCACCCCTGTCCAAGAGGGACATAAGTGTGACCTCTGGGGTGAACTTATGGTTACCCATCCAGTTGTCGAGATTGCATTTGAAGAGGGCCATTGAGGTGCTCTGCTTGACATGAAGCAGGAGTCTGCTCCATAGCTGTGGTAACCTCTGGGAGACAAATCTGTCCCTCCATAAGATTCTATTAATGTCACATACCAGGATAAGGCCATTGGAGTGTGTAACCTGTGTACCATTTGACTTACGGATATGCCGCATTTCCAATAAAGCATGGTCAAAGATTGCCTTATATGCTAGGCCGAGATTGCATCTGAGCAATCTGTATGAAACAGAATAAAGTGGCAGTGATATCAGTTGGTCCTTGCAGGACAGATGCTGAAGACCTTGAATTTTCCTTGTGAGGAACCTTTGTGGTCTCTCCAGTTGCTGCAGGTGCTTGGAAAGGTATATACCAAAAGGGGCATTGTGCTCAATTATTGGCTTGATGAGGGAAGAATACAGGGAGGTTATAACTTTTTTTTTCCTGGAGGCAATGCCCTTACTTATGAGATGAGCAATATGGAATGCCCTTCTTACCACTGTGGAGACATGGTGATCAAAGATAAGGTTGCTGTCAATCTGTGTGCTTAGATATCTCACCACTGAGTGCATACTTAGGATGTTGTTATTGATTGGTAGTTAGCAGGAACATCACTCTTACTGAAAGGGATGATAATACATTTTTGTCATTGAGTTTAAGGCCATGACTTTGGTGCCAGTCATTTGTTTGTGTAAGACCCTCTTGTAGGATGTTGACATAATTTGGAGATTTTATGACAGCTACCAGTCTGCAGTCATCAGCAAACTTTGTCAGCCACAGACCTTTAGTTTTAGCTTGCACTTCTGTGAAATAGATTCCAAACAGTAGAGGTCTGAGGACTGATCCCTGTGGAATACCACTGGTTACAGGTCTGTTGCTGGAGGTGGATTCTCCTATTTTGACTATATGGGTTCTATCAGTGGGCCAGTTAGTGACTCATCTAATGATATACAGGTTGATACATAGCTGGGTGAGTTTGTCAGTTATGTCTGAGTGGGGGATAGAGTCAAATGTCTTGGCTAAGTCTAGGTAGGCTCTGTGCACAGATCTAGTTTCTGAATTATTGGGTTTTGATGGTGTATATTGTATTTATGAAACTGTATATAGGTGGAAGAGAAGAGGCTGTGTGCTATTGTGAAATTATCCTCTGTGAAGAGAGGTCGAGATATGTTTATTAAAATGATTCCAAAGCTGTTGGCTTGATGGTGGATGTCTCTTTTTCAGCTGTAAGGATGAAGGGTAGTTAAGAGAATTAAAAGTAGGAGTGCAGGTGAAATAACCATCTGTACGCATAAAAGATCTTAGAAGGGAAGAGGGTGTACACAAATGGAGGTTGTGCTGAAAACAGATTAAAAAAAAGGTAATTAGGTTCTGGTGTATGGAGCCAAAGAATCAGTTATAGACAAGGATAGAACTGGAGAGTTTAACTAAGAAACATATGTAGAGTAGTGGAGAAACAGCAGTATATTAAGAAGGTGGTAACTGGAATCTGTTGGGAGAAATGGTGGTGGGGTAGTTGAAGGGGTAGGAGGAAATGTGTGAAGGATGGTGGACATGAACTAGGAAGAGGAGAGGGGACTGGATAGCAAACTAAGACAGAGACATTTGGATGTGTTTTATGTGGATTTAGTAGAAGTATGTGGAATTAGTTAAATTGGTATATGTGCATGGTTGTAGGTGAGGAGGAGAAAGTGGGTGATTATTTGTGAAAGTGAATATTGAAGGGTGATTATTTGTGAAAGTGAATATTGAAGATTAAACACCAGTTATTTGAAGACTTCTTATAGGATGTTGGTGTAATATGGGGAGTTAATGATGACATCAAGTTTTCAGTCATCTGCAAACATGGTGAGCCATAAACCCTTAACATTTCTTTTGGCCTCTGAGAAGTACATGCTGAAGAGGAGTGGCCAAGAACAAAACCTTGGGATACACCTTTTGTGACAAGTCTTTTGGAGGATGTATGGTCACCCACCCTAATTTCCTGGGATATATTTGTGAGCCACTTAGCTATCAAATAAGTTGCATAGGGATATATATTTAGCTGGGAGAGATTATCTACAATACCTGAGTGTGGTATAGTGTAGAACACCCTTGCAAGGTCTAGATATGTAATATGTAGGCAAAACTGCTCTACAAATTGTAGCATGCTACAGGCCACCCTCTCAAACTCAGGAACCCCACACAGCCTTCCTGAAGACACTGGAGGGTATAAATGTATCTCCAAACACCATCATATTGGGTGACTTCAACTACCCGAATATAGACTGGGAACATTACTCAAGCCCTAACTTTGGTTCCTGGAGTTCATAAATTCAAATGCCATGGAACAGCTAGTCACTGTTGAGAGGAGAAAATATACTAGATCTCATTGTCACAAGCATGGGGACAAAATGCTCAGTATATCCCTCATTGGTGAGATCTGATCATAAACTAATCTCACAGGAAATCAACGAACCACACACACCCCAAACAAAAAAGACCATAGTGAAGAACTTCTCTAAAGCAAACTTCACACTACTCAAGACTGGTGTGGTATCCTTCAAGGCCCCTGAGTCAGAGGAAACCACAACCGAAGCCCTTACAAATGCCTTCTATGAACACCTCCAGGACTGCATGGATCAGGCAATCCCAAATAAAACCAAGACTCTTTCCACAAAGGGCAAGCGTCCAGTCTGGTGGACCCCAGCCATTAACAAACTTTACAATAAGAGGAGAAAGCTATTACATGATAGAACAAAATCCATAAATGATCATTATTAGTAAAAAGCACTCATAAAATCAACTAAGGCCAATTTTGAGAGAAAAATTGCCATGGATTCAAAGGACAATCATAAGGCCTTTTTCAGCTATGTTAGGAACCTGGGTGGAAACTCACAGATATGCTCAGAATTAGTCCAAAATGATACAAAAATCACTGAACCCACAGACATTGCCAACATACTGGCAGACAGGTTCAGTGCAAACTCCCCCTAAAGGAGAGATAACTATCCCAGCCGAGTGTAGCCTCCCGGACATCTCAAATGCTGCTCTCTCTAAAGCTAAAAACACAGATGGTGTCCAGGCAGCTGTTTAATCTCAGCCTTACCACAGGATACGCCCAAGGAGTGGCGGCAACTGTGGTCCCACTCCACAAAGGTGGGACCCTGGTAATTACCACCCCATAAGCTTAACAAGTCTAGTCTGCAAAGCTATGGAGAGGATCATAATGGAGCTCATAAACAAAGATATAGGGGACTTGCAGACATTGGACCCGACCCAGTTTGCTTTGTCAAGGGAAGATCATGCCTTTTGAACTTGGTCGACTTCTTGAAATAGTCACCAAGGCCATTGATGAGGAAAGGCAGTCCATACAGCCTACCTTGACCTTGCAAGGTATTGTAGAAAAACTTACCAGCTTAAATGTAAACCCATATGTCACAAGATGGGTTGCAAACAGGACAGAACCCACAGGGTTAGAGTTGCTGGCGCTGTGTCAGACTCCAAGCCGGTCACAAGTGGTGTCCCACAGATTGTTTGGCATCTACTGTACAGGCCAACATGGGAGGACTTTGGCTGACAAAGTTTGCAGATGACTGCAAACTGGGTGCCATAGTGGAAAGTGCATCGGACACGGATATCCTTCAGAAGGGACTCACGGAAACAGATAGCTGGTGCCAGAGCCATGGCCTGAAGTTAAACGCCAAAAATGTATAGTCATACCCTTCGGGAAAAACAAGGTAACCCCAAGCTACCATATAGGTGGCAATCCACTAAGCACAGAAGAGGTTATCAGGGACCTGGGGACCCAGGTTGACAGTGGCCTTTCTTTTGACACTCACATTGCTAAAGTGGTTAGAAAGACCTTCTACATTGCCCACCTGATCATGAAGGGATTCACATCCAGATCTAGTGAGGTCATTGTTCCTTCACTTATCAGACCAATGATCGAGTACAATGCCCCATTCGGGATGTATCTCACCCGACATCTGCAGCAATTGGAGAGACCCCAAAAGTTCCTCACCAAAAGGATAAAGGGACTCCAAAATCTGTCATATGCTGCCAGATTGAAGAAACTCCAGCTCTATTCAGTCGCATACCGTCTGCTCAGAGGTGACATGTGCCTGACATACAAGGCCATGTCCAACCCGGAATTAATGGACATGCTCCACCTCAAAATCCAAATCCACCAAAACCACTAGAGCAAGCTACTTAAACCCTAGCACGGATATAAATAGGACGTGCTGGAGGGATAGATTTATCACTCAGAGACTCCCTATGCTGTGGAATAAAATCCCGGTCCATGTGAGGCAGAGCACCTCGCTGACTCTGTTCAAGAGAAATCTAGACCTGTGGATGGGAGATCGAATCATCTCTGGGTCACTGCTGGACAGAGGCACAACAAACTAATGGGCACAGTATTTTTGCTAGGCTTATAAATGCCTTAGGGCAGATAGCCTAGTATAAACCTATGAACCTATGAACCTATGTAGATAAGCTTGTTTTGTGAACATGCAGGAGACCTATGACCATATATTCTCTAATGTAGGGCAGTTTGGTCATTTCATCCTCACATCTCCAGGGTTCAGGGTTCAATTTTGAATATAGGTTACTGTATGTGAGGAGTTTGCATGTTCTCTATGTCTTTGTGGATTTTTCCAGTGTGATCTGTTTTCCTTCCACTTCCAAAAAGCATGCTGGTCAATTGCCTAATCAAAAGTGTCTAGAAAAGGGATGGCTTTGTGGTCTTAGTTAAAGCTGAAAAAGCGTCCTAGTTTATCAGCTCATTTATACACTTAACAAATTAAATAATTAAACACACAGCTAAATCAATGCCTTTTGGGAGGTACTGCAGCTGTAGGGGGTCCCAGTCAATGTATAGCTAGGGTGGGGTGAAACAGGTGGCTATTCTTGGTACAAAGTGTTAGGGGCATGATCAGCAGTTGCCGATGGTGTGGAACTGCAGTACCAGGACTGAGAGCTGAATGCAGATATTGCTTTGGCTGCCATGACTGAATTGTTTTTTGCATACTAATGTAATAGCGACAAGATGCTTGTTACATTTGTAGCTAGCAGTTTGCTACAGCTACAGTGGAAAGAGCTTTTTTGATCCTGAACTTTGACGAGACTCTTTCTTTTTGTTCCTCGACTTTACAGTGAGGAAGGGGACACCAGTCAAGGCAACTGCACAGGAAGACAAATAACCTTGCTATTTTTCTAGGCCTTAGGGCTGCTGCATATGCTATTTTCCTCTGTTTGCTGAGCAATGGATGTGTCTGCCTTCTTGATGTTAAGTCATATCCATTCAGGAAGTAGATCGTATTTACCAAGGATGTCTAATGTTTCCCTCATGGCTAGGATGTCAAGGTGCAGTGAAGGCTTGCAGAGTATGGTATTTTACACTCAAAGTTTTTTCTTCTGCTTTTTACAGTTCTTGAATTAATGGACCAGGCTATGCCTGAGAAGAATCTTAGAAACAGTATATAAACCCACTTAACATAATGGTAAATAGATAAAACAAAGTACCCAGACTGTGGTAATGAGGAATATATATTTATTGTTTAGCTATGATGCTGTCCTTTTGGTCTCAAGTAACTATGATGTTTGGCTTCCACTGGTTTGACCTGCAGCTGGGTGTGACATGGTTGAGATGAAAATTATCACCTCCAATTCAGAATAAAAATTTCTCTGTACATGGAGTGAAGCAGTTACAATAAGGGGAGAAGCTTAAGTATCTTGTGGTTTTCCTCATGACCATGGGTAAAGAGGATGAGATATTTATAAGCAGTTGTATACAGCAGTGGCAGTATTGTATGCATTATACTGGAATATGGTGGTGAAACAAGGCCTGAGTCATAGGAAGATGCTCTAAATTTCCCAGTCTTTGTCTCCCTCTTCACCTAGGATCACTGGGAAGTCTAGTGTGTGGAAGAATGGAATTACAGATACCAGTGGTAGACTGAGTTTCTGTCTCTCTCTCTCTCTCTCTCTCTCTCTGTCTCTATGACAGAGTCAGAAGCTCAGAACACTGGAAAAAGTTTGGAATAGGAGCATTGCTCCTCCTGGTTTTACCATATCAGTTTTGATGGTTTGGAGACCTGGAGTAGCTACCCATGAGCCATTCTTGTAGTAGGCCTATCAGGCATGGCTGACTGTGAGAAGACCCCAGGCATACTGAAGATACTCCAATGAGATTATATCTCTTAGCTTGCTTGCAAACTCCTAGAGATACCACAGGATGAAATGGGACTATTGCTGGTTATAGAAAGGTCTGGTCTGCTCTGCTTAGCTTGCCACCATTGCAAACTTTATAAACTATGAACTTATGAACCTATGAACCTATGTAGTACAAGTTGTTAAGTAAAATGATAGATGGATGGATGGATGGATGGATGGATGGATGAAAGAATGGCTGTATGGATGGATGGTCTGACTAATGCACTTGTTTTTCCTCTGTTCACTTTCTTAATTGTTGCTACATTTGTTGGTCTCCAAAGTCCAACAGTAGAACACGTCTTAATCATGGCTATGTAAATTCATACTTGAAAAAGTGTATCAGGAGTTATTTAGGGCATCATAATTAGGATTTAGTCTAATAAAGTATTTTGTCTGTTTAGTTATTTACAGTTCTAGGAGGGAGCACTCAAAATATCATTAATAGCAGGAAAAAAAAAAGAAAAGAAAAGCAAAATAAGCATTTGAACAGAGAAACATATGTTGGAATGAACCGATAAAACAGGAAGGGCAGTCCAGCTAAGGAATGAAGTCATTGGAAGCTGCTGGGAAAGAAAGGTACAGGCAAAACAGCAAGCAGACTTAAGAATTATGACAGGATCTTTTTGAAGTACTTTATTAATCACCTGCCCTGTGTGGCATGGGTAACTCTTCACTTTAATTTGTGATATTGGTGATAGATTTAGTCCATCTTAAGACATGAAAAAGAATCAGTTGTACAGGAAGAAATCTCTTGACACTTTGTTTATTCTTGTTGCCAAAAGAGAAAGCACAGATTGCAGATTTCTAATATTTTAATTATCACTTCACAAATCAGTGTAAGTATAACTTTATCTCAACTTTTTTCTTCATAATGTGTACTTCTTTCATCACAAGGGAATAATTAAATCAGTGCCACATACGTATTAATTACTTTATGAAGATATAAAAATAATTTACTTCTAGGAAAGGATATGGAATTGATTTTCTTAATGCACAGAGGTACTGATGTAGAATCTTACAAAAATGTATGCTGTGTATCATTTAGGGAGAGAAAGAGAGTGAGTGAGACAGAGCTAGAACATGCATCAAGCAGTGAGAGCTACCGACATTTAAAGAGGGGATGAGGCACATAAAATCTATGAATACACTTGTTATTGGTGGCAGTCATCCTTTGCACTTTATAACCCTTCTAGGTTTTGATTGGTTTCAACAACTACTAAGTTAATTTGTTTGCCATTAGTAGAATGCAGTATATGAGATGAAAATTTTTTGCACCTGCTTTTGAGACTGCTTGAAAATTCTCAACATATTTTGACCCCCTTCAGGAAAACACTTGGCTATTTTCATAATTAAAAAATACCCGTTCTTAAAATGGACCTACTTTGATACTTTCCATTGATATCTTTATCCTCAGAACATTACAATAGTTAAACTCTCCAGCTGTACCTTGTAACCCTCCCAATCAGGGCTATTGGTGTGTTGCTCTGACTGTAGTTCAAAGGATCCTGGCTCTGAGAATTGGCAGGGCTGGTTATTTTTAGGTTTGCTTTGGTGGTTCAGGTCTGCATCATCAGCCTCATTCAGTCACTTCCTCCTACTTCTGTATCTCATTCTTTCCACCTGCCCTCAAAATATAAAACAGTCTGCATGTTCTCTCTCTTTTTTCTGTATATTAACTCTCCTGATGATAATACATGCATTCTGTCTCATCATTTAATCTGTTATATATTTACCTTTGTATACCGTGTTGTGTTTTTATATATCTACCTTTGTATATTGCGTTGTGTTTGTATGTGTGCTATCCAACAATACTTACATTTGTATTTTATTTATATTGGAATTGTGGAGATTTTCTTTTCTGGGACTCCACTGGAATGGGTCATGTGCTTATTCAAACTATTATTCTGGTAATAAAATAGCAGAAATGGAATAAATAAGTAAACAGCAATACTACTACTACTAGTAAAAATAAATGCTAAGAAAAATAAGTAAGTAAAAAACAATACTACTACTACTTGTAGTAATAAATGTTAAGAAAAATAAATAAATAAGTAAACAGCAATACTATTACTACTAGTACTATTCAAGAATAAGAAAAATAAATAAATAAGTAAACTGCAATACTATTACTACTAGTTCTATTCAAGAATAAGAAAAATAAATAAATGAGTAAACTGCAATACTATTACTACTAGTACTATTCAAGAATAAGAAAAATAAATAAATGAGTAAACTGCAATACTATTACTACTAGTACTATTCAAGAATAAGAAAAATAAATAAATAAGTAAACAGCAATACTATTACTACTAGTACTATTCAAGAATAAGAAAAATAAATAAATAAGTAAACTGCAATACTATTACTACTAGTTCTATTCAAGAATAAGAAAAATAAATAAATGAGTAAACTGCAATACTATTACTACTAGTACTATTCAAGAATAAGAAAAATAAATAAATAAGTAAACTGCAATACTATTACTACTAGTACTATTCAAGAATAAGAAAAATAAATAAATAACTAAACAGCAATACTATTACTACTAGTACTATTCAAGTATAAGAAAAATAAATAAATAAGTAAACTGCAATACTATTACTACTAGTACTATTCAAGAATAAGAAAAATAAATAAATAAGTAAACTGCAATACTATTACTACTAGTACTATTCAAGAATAAGAAAAATAAATAAATAAGTAAACTGCAATACTACCACTAGTAGTAATAATAATAAATGTTAAGAAAAATACTCATGACTTTTAAGACTATTGAGGTCCCTCATCAGAGTTCAGCTTTTAAATACGACTCTTTCAATATAACTAAAGCCCTAAGCTACTAGTTCCAACTCTCACATTGTTATCAGCAAGAGAAAGATTCAAGCTTTCTTAACTAGATTCTCAAACAGGAATAATAATTATGATAAGAAAAGAAAGCCCATACTAATCAACAATCCCTCCCATCGAAGTCTGTATTTCTCTGTAATATTTCATATCCCAAAAATTTGAGAACACAGCTTAAAAGCATACAGCTGATTTTGTTCATTAGACCTGAGGCATCCACTGTTCTTATTAAATTAGATTCCCCTCTGACACTTCTAGCTGTTGTCACAGGTTCTTACAAGATCAGCCATAGGTTCACTGCGCATTCCTTAGAGTGAAACGACACTTTCCATTCTATATGCATTCTGCTTTATCTACTAGCTATGACAACATTTTACTAAATTGCACTAAGGCAGTGCAGTCTAAGCCCTGTTGACTGACACAGAGTCTAATTCAGACTGCCAAGCTCCTAAAGCATTTGAATTTCATTCAAAAAATGGCATTCTGACGACTTGAAACCCCAACAGTTAAATACATGACATAGCATTATGATGCCTTTATTACTATATTTAGGGGATATGTAATTAGATATCCTACACTAGGTTCATGTCACCTGTCAGTTCACTCTAAGATATGGACTTATAAAGAAAAATGACTGTCTTCTTTGTGATGGTCATAACCAGTAAAGCAACTGAAGATGTTTTAGACATTTAAGTAACTAATGCATCGAGCTCTCAGATATTCCTTTGGTCCAGTAATATACCTTTGGGATGAAATGGTATATCTATCTAATTTTTTTAAATACCCATCAAAAAACTACAACAACACTATAGCATGTTTGAGTTATATTTCAGTTTGATAAAATGCTTAAGTTCTATAGTTAAGGAGAGTTCCTGCAATTTTGTGCCACCATATAGTTATTTGTTAGTTTAATCTTTTGTTCTGAGTTGCCTTGCCTTCTACATGGGTGGTTTTTACAGTTGGAGTTCTTTGCTTTTCTTTGGAATACTTTATTTTGAGCAAGAAGATATACTCAAATTTAAAATTTGGAAAAACTGTATCATAGTAATCATGATTTTATTTTAAAAAGATATAGACATTGTTAAATATCTGTTTTTTTTTTTTCAGAAATGCCAGGCTGCCTAAAGACTTTCATTTCAGGCATTTCTTGTTTTCAGTGCTGTAGCAGTATGGTGTACACACAAGCACATTGTCTCCTATGGGGGTATAAATATGGGGAAGGGTTCTGTATTTTCTGGAAGCTGGTGCACAATTCCAAAACTCCTAGCTATGGCCCTGATCTGTAGTGATTGCTCTTCACCACTATTTGGCTGCAGAAATAAACTGCATTGCCTCCCATCTGGTCAGCTATAACAAGCTAAAGTTTCCCAAAGTAGAAGATTATTCTTCTTTTACCATATTCGCTGATATTTTTTATAAAATCATTTATTTTCCTCAGGGTAGGATCCAAATATTTGTCTCCTAGGAAGATACTAAGTACAGGGAATCAGTTACTTGGAGGTTGTTGTTGTTGTTGTTTGTCTTTCGGCTTTTCCCGGTTAGGGGTCGCCACAGTGGAACTCCGGTCCGCTAATGATTGGCAGTAGATTGTCACAAACGGGAGGAGCCAGCTCGACATCCAACCTTCAATGAAGGCACTCCCATTTACGCATGTCTTTCCAACGCCACCCAACCATGGGCAGGACATGAAGACTCCACACAGAAGGCACTCCCCACACTCCAGCCAAGAATCGAACGGGAGAACCTCTTGCTGTGAGGCAACTATGTTACCACTGCTCCACCGTGGCAGTTATAAGTTCCTATAATTCTCTGATTGGTTGCTATATGTAAACACTAAGAAATGTGTGAAAAAAGCTTACTTTTAGGTACCATCTTGGGAAATACAACAGAATAGATTTCACATTCATATATGCTAAGCAAATGAGTAAAGAAAATTACAAGTGTCACACAGTATGTATCAATTGCCACAGACAAAAGATGTGCTACCATTGTCAATGCCCTGGTACACAATATTATTTTCTTCTTGTAAAACTGACAGTGTGGATTTCAGAAAGGAATCTGCACTTTGGGAGCAGAAAGGCAAGGATCACTCATCTACAGAACTCTCCGTTTCCTTAGTGAACAGATGTACATCCAGTACTAGTTCATCTTTTTAGAAGGACAGGCTTCAGACAATGCTTAGTCTTACCTTTGGGACAGTAAAGGAGGTCTAGGATTTCCATGTGATGACCAGTATGGGAATCCCACTTTTTCTAAAAGGCATGTAGTTTAGATATTGTTTTTCTCTATATGCCAACTCCTGTGCATAAAACTTTTACCACACATCCCTTTTACTAACACTTTAGGAAAATAATAATTTCTCCTGTCACAGTTAATGTGTCATTTGAAGCAGCTGTGGATTATCACACAGCTGGTTATCATGCTCTCATATTACTCCCCAGGACAAAGAAATTGCTTCTAAAACACAGAGCTGTCATGTTAGTGCCATGCGTCTCTTTGTAAAAGAACTGCATGGACTTCAGTATCTAAAGCAAGCTACAGAGATTTCACAGGAAGGGAATTTTGCCTCACAGAAAGCAGAGTCACTGTACAATATGACCTTGTACACTGCCAAGTAAATGATACAATATGGAGAGGCCAAGTGTCAACACAACAATGTAAAGAGATGGGTTTAGGAAAAAAAAGCAAACACACCAAGCTGAATTGATAAATTATATATCCCTCTACTGCTGCAATGACTGCTGGGCACTGATCTAAAATAACACAAGGTGCTTCATACAGAATATCCAAATGGGTATAAGCCTTTAAGATACAGATGTACTTAAAGCCATCTAGTGCATGCTACAGTATACATACGCAAGGGTGGGCGGTCAATTATATCACTGCAGTTTAGATCAAGGAGGTAAAGCATCAAGTAGGAAAGGCCTTCTGTCTTTTTAATGTCTTCCCTTGGTAAATGAATCACAGGTATACTTGGAGTTTTTGTATCATGCATTCTGCTTAGCTGCATGTGTTTGATCATTATTTGAATTCTTAGTCCTGCTGTGTGTGTGTGTGTGTGTGTGTGTGTGTGTGTGTGTGTGTGTGTGTGTGTGTGTGTGTATTACAATTGTACAATTTGAGTCACACTCAAACTCTCATCTAATAAACAAGTTCAGCAAAAAGAATGAATACGAGTTATAATGAGGTGAAGGAACAGAGATTGCAAGAAAAGAATGAAGTATTCATAAAGTAGTGAAAATATGGCTTACAGTAATGGCATTTAATCAGACACATGGAATAAAACCATTCAGAAAACATAGGACAGTTCCCAAGGATATGCAGTCAGATCAAATAATAATGTGCAATATCTACATAGTTAGAGCTTCTGTTAAAAAATATGTCAGATTACTGATTTTCAGACTGTATCATACTTTTCACCTTTGGAGAGCTAGAACCACAGATGAGTGAAAATATCTTGCTTGCTTCCAAAGCTAGTACAAGGAAAAAAAACACAATACATACTTTAGTACCATCCAGAATATTAAAATACTGTAAATACCAAGTTATTAAATAAATATATACTGCTAGACACCCATCACATAATTCTAAAATATAGCAACCATGACTGAAAGTAACAAATAAACATGGATATTTCTTTCACATGAGTTTTACTTACTGCAGGCTCCTAAGTTCTGCCTTGCATTTGGGCTTTAAGTTTATTTCACCTTGCAATGCAATGGAAGTTTGAATTCTGGATTCATTCTGCTTTCAGCAAACATTGCTAACAAGGAGTCCTCAACGACAAGCCTGGAAGTAAAATTTTATGAATACATAGCAATCTGAATGATGGCTTGAAATTGACTTGACATATACTCAGGGTGTTTTAAATTGGCACTGCCTTGTAGTTCGATTATATGTTCAAACAAGATAGGTATTAAGGGCAACAGGGCTCCTGGCTTAGAAAGCACCATCCGGACATGGTGCTTAAGCAACAGCCCCCCTGGCATTTTCTCATGATCTAGCGATGAACATCAAAGCCTGAAAGCAGGTGTCGATGAAGCCATAATGAATTTACAGCACTAAATTTCAGTCCTTTTTAACCTTTCTATCTGCCTTTGTATAATTTAACTAGATGTCAATGAAATCGTGTGACTAGTATTGATTAACAAACCATCATAAAAGACAAACTTATAAACCAGTTTTTCTGGTCACTGTTGGACTTACCCTGTGCTTCCAGGTCAAACTATACTGTCCCAGTTTACCTTTTCTGCAAAATATGTGTGTGTGTGTGTGTGTGTGTGTGTGTGTGTGTGTGTGTGTGTGTGTGTGTGTGAGAGAGAGAGAGAGAGAGAGAGAGAGAGAGAGAGAGAGACACCTAAAAGACAAACATTTTGCTGGATTGATGTTAGAACTTAAAACATTTCAAAATATTTTGTTAGAAGTTTAGTTTGCAATGTGTTATCACAACATATCAAGTATTAAATCCCACTTTAAATGCAAATCCATTTGATAAAGTACAACATGAGTTCTCATTGTCTCTCTATCTTTATTAATGCAGACCTACAAATAAAATGGATTTGTTGTGTTAGTCTTAATTTAGTAAACATTTCTTCAGCTGTGCTTTAGGAATGCTTTCAAGAGTAAATGATTTACTTGTAGATATCATGTGCATGAAAGGAGGTGGTGGGCCAAAACCAGATCTTTTATTTAATAAAATCCTTACTTGAACTGTGAAGCTAATGGAACAGCTTTCTACCAATGTCTTTAAGCCAATAATAACTCAACAGTGGTGTTCAGTATGGATGTATGTGTGTGTGTGTGTATATATATATATATATATATATATATATATATATATATATATATATATATATATATATATATGTATTCTGATCTTCTACAGACATGCCACCTTGCTTTTGCTTAATTAAATTAGTCATGATATACACTCACTATATACAAAACTACATACTGTATTTAATGATTTACCTATCATACTGCAGTTACTTATTGATTAGTATTTCCTCATCACTTTATACCTGGAACCATGGACAGTGAAAAATATGTTTAATTGGTTATCCACCAAGTTGCTAAAATCAGCTCAGTCAAAGTGCATGCAAATGCTAACAACTCAGGGTCCAAGTACAGGTAGAAAAAGCCTTGCAGTAAAGTGTATATTCAGAAACACAGGAAATAATCCACTGAGTGGTCGAGCACCACACTGACTGATCTCTTGAGAAAGTAAATTGCACTCTGACCGATATATCTCAGCATAAGGCACTGTGTGTAGCAGCTAGGCTTTCATGTTTCCATAATACTTAGCACTGGCAGGATGACACGCTGTGATGCGACCTGTGAACCAGATATATATTTTTTTTGTAACTGCATTGGTATGGTGTCCAGATATGTAGATACCTGATGGATTCATAAAAGGGAAAGAAAAGGTGTGTACAAGAAAAGGTAGGAGCAATAAAGTACAAACAGAGTGTTACACAGAAAAACAACCTATGGGAGTGTACAAGATAAGGAGAGGGAGGTGAAGTTTGTTTTTCAAGGACAGAGCACTGTTTTAAATAGTTATATATGTATGTATGTACTTATTTATTTATTAACTGACTGACTGATGCTAGAGAGAAGGGAAAGAGAAGCACAAGATAGGAAATGGGAGAGGACAGTGTGCAGAGGCAGATAGGTACAGAACAGCACAGACAAACATATAGAAGTGCACACAATAGGCTAGGGAGACATTGGAGTGACCATAAATGACTATAGACAAATAGTGATGGGGAGGATTGGACAATGCACAGGTATATAATGGTTAAAAGAGGAAACAACCACACATGGGAAAGCAATTGGGTAGGGTAAGAGCAGCTGCTGTGTCATCACCTTGCTGGCTGAGAGGGACATTACAAGGATCAAACACCATGTAATGTATTAGTGTGGCCAATGCCATGGGCCAGCCAAGCAAATTTGTTATTTGCTCTAGGATCCAAACCATGCAGACAATTTATCTGCCATCACAACTCTATCACAGCCACCAGCACCTGCTCCATATGTGGCAAGAGCACCTCAGACAACCCAGAAAAGTTACCTGCTGATAAGGAGCCAGAACCACCTCTGGTAAGGTACTCAAAGTCTCATTACCTCCATGTACCTCATCCACAACCTCAGCAGGAGCAGGATATGAAGGATGTAGCTGCAGAGCAAATATATCATCTGGACATGCAGTGAGGAGATAAAATGGGAAAGTATTTACAAGTGAATGTCCTGATATTGGAACAAATAGTGCAAGACTTGTTAACCCTTGTGTGGGAAATGAGTCATGTCAGGTTGCAAGCTTTTCCTTTTTCAGAAAGGTAACATGGTTTGCGTCATATTCTGCATTGTGCTGAAAGATAACAGGTGCATCAGGGAAGTGTGATAGCTGTAAGTGAGATGTTAGAACAATATATGCAATCTCATAAGTATTTTCCATTAGCTGCACAAATGGCAGCAGGTAGGTGTACGTCCTCTGAACATACATTAAGATACATGAACAGAATACAGCACAGGCTGACATGGAAACATACACAGTTATCATGACAAGGTGCAGCATGACCCCACCTCAGAAAAGGGCAGTGCAGAAACCCATACAAAGCACACAGGCATATCATAAGCGGTGTCATTGCTACCGCATTAGTATGGCATGGAAGATCTGCACAATAGCAGACTTAATTCTTAGGAGGATCTCAACAATTACCCTTCATTAAAAATAACTGTCCCAAACATACAGCAGGATAAAACTGAAAATATAAAAGTATAAAAACAAGACAACATCGTACTATATTGGTCAGGACAGCACTATTACATTTTTGTTGATAATTCCTCTGGTTGAGAACAACCCTTCAGTCAGGACATACCTGTATTCATTATCTTAAATGCATCATGATAAGGGTCCAGTAGGTGCACTCCTTCACACTTCAAGCAGATACTCTTTGGCAACTACTAGCAGAAGCTGAGACTTTCCCAAATTTCCTCTTAAAACGGTGTCATATTTGCTTGAAGCAAGGCAATGGCCTAGGAATCATATCTAGAATGTGATTTCTGTAAGGCATCTAAATGCAGAACAGTGTGATGCATATGCTTGACCAATTCTTCATCATGACCTTATGGCCACAGCCTGTTAGAGGTAAGCATTCAGCAAACTGCTCCTTCTGCTTCTAGTCTGTCACAGCAAAATATAGCACTTCATTGGTATGCATGCCTCCTGGACTAATTTGCTTGCATGCCATGTAGAGAGGTATAAACCTGTGATACTTGTCATATATTCACAGATTTGCATGTCTGGAGGACACAGTGGATGACAGAAGTTGAACAATTTCATCCCTTCTAAAAAATACTAAGGCCACATGGGTGGCACTTGTTGGGGAGGGGGGCTGCTGACCAGCCTTTAAATAACCAGGTTTGGTAGACTGTTTCATGACATAAATAACATGGGAGAATGAGTATATTGCAGTAACAAAAAATATATTTTTATTGAACTGTGGTTCCTTAGAGTGAGGATGTACATCCTATTCTATTGCATTTACAAGACTTACCCATTTTGAGCTAATTGTACTGTATGCTGTAGACTGTTCTCTATTAATTGTGTTAGTTTACAGTTTCATAGATTCATACTAGGCTAACTTCCCTTGTGGGCCATTTTGAGTCAAGCCAATTACCCCTGTGAAAATCAAACCCTGCATCTTGCGTTTGTAAGGCAAACAGCTTAACCATTAGGCCAACCTCCCACCCCCATAATGATATGCTGTGCTGTTCCATTCTATAGCAGCTGAGAGACTGGCTACAGGGGGAACCTGGGAACAACAAGCTGCTAGAACTAAAGGAGTTTTTGATGTCCTACTCAGGGTGGACTCTAGTTTTGGGATTATTCCTGGAGGAGTGGTCATTAACATCCGGATGGACCCACACTCACTGTCTTAATAGGTGATGCACCAGGTTAGCTCCACTTAAACCATATTTCTGAGCAGTAGCAGTGCACATGGGCACTGTAGGCTGACCATGGCAACTGATTGTTTTGGCGACATCAGATATCAAAACCAATTAAATGTCAACCAGCACAATTTCAATAAAACATCCAGTACCCAAGTGCTATTGTTCCACTGTCCCTTAAAGACCAAAAGAACACTATCAGTTCACTAGGAAATCACAAGATTTATTCCACATATATGTTGACAAAAGCAAAAAAAAAATACAACTCTTGTTCATTCAGATTAAATGCATTATGCTATTAATATGTCTCAGTTTTAAAAGTAATGTCCACCAATCAGAATGTCTTAAACCCCCCATATCACACCCAATCATTGTTTTACACTACCATAAATAAAAAAACAGTGTGTGCCCATGCAGCCAAACCAAAACTAACAAAAGGCAAAAGGCTCATGTAGTACCTCGGGTGACATCAGATGAAAAGAAAAAGTAGCTCACTTAGGTTTGTGTGATAGTATCTCACCGCAAAAACGGTTGTAGGTGTAGTAGCACAAAGCCCTTCAAGATAATGTATTCCAGTTTAAACACACAGTACATGCAAGCACAAACTATATTATAGACCAATGATGAAATAATACACAAGAAACTTCAAGTCGGATTAATAAAAAACTTGTATTGAAGAAATAAACATGGTTAAGCGCTTTCATCCCACCATTCTGGACTTTTTCAGAACAGTTTGCAAGCATAATCAAAGGATATAAAGGCATTTGAAAATAAAACAGCCAATAAAAAAATTACTTCCAATTAAGTATTACAGAATTCTTAAAGTAAAACCATCCATAAGTGCAAACTATTTTGTGAGACTTATGTTTTAATTATAGGTTTGTAGGTTCATAGGTGTGTACTAGGCTAATGGCTCTGAAGCCTTTACAAGCCTAGCCCATAGGATTACTCTGGCATCGTGCCACCCGACCTTAGTTCTCAGTGCCTCTGTCGAGTAGAGCCACTGGAGAGATCCCCGGGGTGAATTTTCTATTTCCCTAAAACTCATCAAGATTTCTCTTGAAGAGGGCCAGTGAGGTGCTCTGTTTGACATGTATGGGAAGTCCATTCCATAGCATGGACAGTCTCTGGGTTATGAACCTGTACCTCCAGCACATTCTGTTGATTGTGGTAATGAGGTTGAGGTCTCTGGAGCATGTGGTGCAGAGGGATTGGGATTTCTTTAGATGTACCATTTCTAACAGAGCTGGGTCAGACATGGCTTTGTAAGTCAAGCAGAGATCACCTCTAAGTAGGTGATATGAGACAGAAAATAGTTGGATTTTTTTTTAGTCTGTCCATACAGGACAAGTGTTTAAGGCCTAGGATCCTCTTTGTGAGGTACTTTTGCGGCCTCTCCAGTTGTTGCAGGTGTCTAGTGAGGTACATGCCAAATGGGGCATTGTACTTGATGATTGGCCTAATGAGGGAAGAGTAGAGGGAGACAATGACCTATTTCTTCCTGGATGCAAAACACTTAGTAATGAGATGTGCCACATAGAAGGACTTTCTCACCACAGTGGCAATGTGGTGGTCAAAAGGGAGGTTGCTGTCAACCTGTTTTCCCAGATCTCTTATAATACCTTCTGTGTTCAATGGACTACCATCAGTGTGTTAATTTATGGGAACCAGGTTTTTCCCAAAGGGGATGACGACAATTTTTTTTTGGCATTGAGCTTAAGGCCATGGTTCTGATACCAGTCGTTGGTTTCAGTGAGGCCTTTCTGTAGGATGTCAACATCACTTGGGAAGTTAATAATAGCTCTCAACTTGCAATCGTCTGTGAACTTTGTCAGCCAGAGTCCCTCCATGTTGGCCTGAACGTCAGAGAAGTAGATACCAAACAGAAGAGGACCCAGGACCGAACCCTGTGGGATTCCATTCATGACTGGTCGGCAGTCTGACTTGGAGTCAGCTACTTTCACACTGTGGGTTATATCTGTGAGACAGTTTGCAACCCAACTAGTGATATAGGGGTTGATGCCTAGTTTACGGAATTTTTCTATGATTCCTGAATGGGGAATGGTATCAAAGGCCTTGGCCAAATCATGGTAGGCTGTATGAACCACCTTGCAGCTCTGGTGACTGACTCAAAAAAGTCGACCAAATTGAGCAGGCATGATCTACCCTTCATAAAACCAAACTGTGTGGGATCCAGAGTTTGGAGATTCCCTAAATCCTTGTTTATTAGGTCCATGATAATGCGTTCCATAGCTTTGCATATCAGACTCATCAGGCTAATAGGGAGATAGTTTCCAGGGTCTGTAGTCACTCCTCCTTTGTGGAGAGGGATGACTGTAGTGGTGCGCCATTCAGTAGGAATAAAGCCTGAGGTGAGGTTATGATTAAACAGGGCACACAGGTGAGGTGCCAGTTCACTCTGTAGTTCATTTAGAACACAGCCAGGGATACTGTGAGGTCCCATAGAAGCTGTATTCTTGGCCTTGGATAGTTCTGTTTTAACCTGTGCAGCAGTAATACTGGGTGCCTGGCAAATTGAATTGCTTTACTACCTTATCTGTGTTAAAACACTTTTACTAAAAAAGCAGTTAAAATAATTCTTCCACAAAATACTGGCCTAAGAATAATATATGTTTTTACATGAAAAATAAAACTATTTAAGACTATTGAAAACTGTAAACAAATGATAAAACCACATGCATGCCAACCTGGTATTTTTAAGGAAAATACCTTGACAGGACTACCGGGAAGATCATTTTGTGCAATGCATCAATAAAAACATACTTGTGTTTTAAAGCTTAGCTGCCCTTATCTTAAGTATAGGAGTTATAGATGTATGTTCATTGAGACCTGGTAATGTGACTGCATTCAGTCTCAATTGCCAAAGTAGCTCTCTCCTTTCAAGTTCTTCTTCTTATGCCCCTCTTCTAGGTGAATGGGGTAGTACCTCAAGTATACCAAAGTAGTCTCTAGTAAAAGTAGGACATACTAGAGAATGTTTACAAAGGGAGTTATTCATATTTTTCTTTTGAATGGCATAGTTATGCTCGTAAATCCTCCTGTGTAATTGTCTCTCTGACTTTCCTGTGTAAAAATTGTTACATCCATTACAGACTGCAAGGTAAACAACCCCCTTAGTTGCACCATTCCCACTGTCCAATGTAATATCTATGGCGATGCCCCTATCTGAATCTTATTCTTGTATAGTATGTAGTTACATTGGTTACAAAAGCCACAGCATTAGGTACCTGTTGCTCATCCCTCTTAATTTAGATGATGAACACATGAGGTAGTTCCTTTATATGCTTTATTACATAAAAACACATCAGGATGGATAGTAGCTTTACAAAATATAAATGAACTGATTAACAGACAGACTGCACAGACATACATGCTTACATCTCAACAGCTTACTACAAAATGGCAGTCAGGCTCACACGTGCTCAGTATTTATACATTTGTGCAAGCCCCTAGAAAGCTTCTTAAAGCTGTACACACACACTGATCTACATCCTCCCTCTTAAACAATCATCTCCTATGAAATGACAATAGAATAAGAAATGCAATAATATACCGACATTAGAAACAACACAATTTTCATTTCCAAGTTGCTGTTTATCTGTAATACGGTCTAGAAATATGACAAGCCGGTCACAAGTGGTGTCCCACAGGGCTCGGTCCTTGGCCCCCTATTGTTTGGCATCTACTTCTCAGAAGTACAGGCCAACATGGGAGGACTTTGGCTGACAAAGTTTGCAGATGACTGCAAACTGGGCGCCATAGTGGAAAGTGCATCGGACACTGATATCCTTCAGAAGGGACTCACAGAAACAGATAGCTGGTGCCAGAGCCATGGCCTGAAGTTAAACGCCAAAAAATGTATAGTCATACCCTCGGGAAAAACAAGGTAACCCCAAGCTACCATATAGGTGGCAATCCACTAAGCACAGAAGAGGTTATCAGGGACCTGGGGACCCAGGTTGACAGTGGCCTTTCTTTTGACACTCACATTGCTAAAGTGGTTAGAAAGACCTTCTACATTGCCCACCTGATCATGAAGGGATTCACATCCAGATCTAGTGAGGTCATTGTTCCCCTGTACTCTTCACTTATCAGACCAATGATCGAGTACAATGCCCCATTCGGGATGTATCTCACCCGACATCTGCAGCAATTGGAGAGACCCCAAAAGTTCCTCACCAAAAGGATAAAGGGACTCCAAAATCTGTCATATGCTGCCAGATTGAAGAAACTCCAGCTCTATTCAGTCGCATACCGTCTGCTCAGAGGTGACATGTGCCTGACATACAAGGCCATGTCCAACCCGGAATTAATGGACATGCTCCACCTCAAAAATCCAAATCCACCAAAACCACTAGAGCAAGCGACTTAAACCTTAGCACGGATATAAATAGGACGTGCTGGAGGGATAGATTTATCACTCAGAGACTCCCTATGCTGTGGAATAAAATCCCGGTCCATGTGAGGCAGAGCACCACGCTGACTCTGTTCAAGAGAAATCTAGACCTGTGGATGGGAGATCGTAGGTTTACCCCGGGAATCATCTCTGGGTCACTGCTGGACAGTGGCACAACAAACTAATGGGCACAGTATTTTTTCATATAAGGGGTGGCGTAAGCCACAATAATTTGGGCTAGGCTTATAAATGCCTTAGGGCAGATAGCCTAGTATAAACCTATGAACCTATGAACCTATGAACCTGATCTAGTAACATAGTATTCAGAATTGGGTTTAGCAACAGTGACAGTCTTTGGTGAGCAACTCATACCAGGAACTTTGGGATTCATTCCAGGAACAGGGATATTCACTGGAACATCCTCAGGAATTGGGACGCTGGAAAACTTGCTCTGAGATAAAGAGTCTTTCTCACAGGCTAGGTGCTGCTGTGGTACAGGCTCGGACACTGGCATCAAATGTTTCCAATTCCACCTAAACACTGCTCCGTGCGATTCCACAATGTATGATCTCGACTCTGGGCAAATACTCTTTATGACTCTAATCGATCATAACCTTTGCACATTTGCATTCTGACTGTCTCTTCTTCACGTAATGGATTGAGCGGTTTGCTTGACTTATTGTAATAAGACTTCTGGGCTAGACATTTCTTTAACAGATGGGCTTTCACAAATCTGTTATTCTTAGCACTTGGAACCAATAAACTACTACTGATTGGTAATGTAGTTCTGGTTTGTCTTGACAGAAGTCTCTGGGCAGGTGAACCAAGATGTTTGTCACAAGAAACATTTCTGAGATTCAAGAGAGTCAGGAAAACATCACTACGGTCTCGTTTTGACTTCTCAAGTAACTGTTTTGACTTTGAACTGCACTTTCTGCCAAACCATTTGACTGTGGTTACTCAAGACTACTAATGGCATGAGTAAAGCCCCACTCTGTGGTGAATCTTTTGAATTGCTGGCTAGTAAGCTGCATACCATTGTCAGAAATAACTTTGTGCAGACTACCATGAACTGCAAAATGACGCTTCAACTTAGTAATGACACTACTGAATGCTAGGTTAGGAAGTAGGTCAATCTTGAACCAATCTGAATAAGAGTCTACTAACACCAAGTAATGTTGACCATTCCACCTGAAAATATCAGTGGCTACTGTCGACTAAGGTAGTTTAGGAAGCTGGTTCACCTGAAGTGGTTCCTTCTGTTGATGTGGAATTGTACTTATACATATATAATCTGGAGCATTTCTCCCCGGGCCTCCGCTGAAAACAGGCTCTGTGGAACCTAGTCGGACATCCCCGGTCAACAAATGTTAAATAAATAAATAAATAAATAAATAAAATTAAATATAGAACAAGATGAAAGTACTCTCAATATCTCATGACATAGAAGGCCAAAACACTAGTCTTCTTGCCCTCCTTTTTATAGAATCAGTTCCTGGGTGACCATGATGCAAGACAGTGATATACTCTTGTTGCAAGGACTTTGGAACAATGATTTCAGGACCTTTCATGACGATACCATTATCAGACAAAATCTTATCTCTGTATGGAAAATAAGGTTGCACTTCTTGAGGTAAACTAGATTGCTTTGATGGCCATCCTGGATTGATAAAGTGGTTGAGCTTCTGTTAAACAGGATCTGAGGCTGCATGATTTCTAAGCTCATTGAAATGTGTGGAAGAAACATGCCTCACTTCCATGACTTCAAAATCAAGGTTTTCATTCCCACACTCATCAGTGATATTTCTGGGTTATCTGGATAATGTATGAGTGAGATAAAGAAGGTTGCCTTTCATGTATACAAGTTTGAAACTGTATTTTTGCAATCTCAACATAATGGGTTGCAATCTGTCTGAAGCTGAATGCATAGGCTTTGTCAAAACAGTAACTAGAGGTTGGTGGTCTGTTTCGATCAGGTAGGCCTACCATAAATATAATCATGGAACTTTGAACATGCAAACACAATTGTCAAAAGTTCTTTCTCTATTTGAGCATACTGCATTTCAGTTTGGGTTAGAGATCTGAACGCATAGGTAACAGACAGGTTGACCCTCTTGAAGAATGACTGCACCAAGACCAAATTTCACTGGTTTGTGAACATAATAGTATCTGAGAGTTGGTGGACTGGCAAGTCTCTGTTTCAGGACATCAAATGCTCTTTGGTGTTGTTCAAAAAATGACCAGGATACATCTTTACATATCAGCTTACTAAGTGGTGCTGCCAGTTGGCTTAAATCTGGAATGAACTTGCCTAGGTAGTTAACCAAGCAAAGAATACTTTGAAGGCTTGAACATTGTTTGGAGCTGGCGTCTCAGGAAAAGCTGTATGCTTGGAAGGGTCTGGTTGTAAGCCTGAACTGGTAAATAAATGACCAATATAAGTAACTTCTCATAACCTGAACTTTCTCGAGGTTTCTGTCATTCTCAGCTTCACCATTACCTCCTACTGGAATATCATCTACTATAACAGCTCAGGGGTAACCAGAAAAATGTTGCTCCATTGCACGCTGAAGACTTCACTGGCAGCATTTATCCCAAATGGCATTCTCAAAAATCTGTACCTATCAAAAGGAGTACTGAATGTATTAAGTAGTGAGGATTTCTTATCAAGCAAAGTTTGCCAAAATACAAAAAAAATCTTTGCATCTAAAACAGAAAAAGCAATGGCATTTGGCATCAGAGCTGTGACTTCTTCAAATGAATGTATATATTGGATGATGAAGTCTTTTTAGTGCCTTGTTCAAATTTCATGGATCTATACATATTCTGATATCATCTGAGCTTTTCTTATGAGCTACCGCCATGGAAGATATCCATTCAGTTGGTTCATCAACTGGACAAATTACACTTTGCTACACCATTTTGTCTAGCTTGGTTTTCACTCTGTGCTGCATAGCTACTGGAACTTTCTGGACTGGTCTGACAACTGGGCTGACATCTAGGTCTAACTTCATGGAGTACACAACTGGAAGCTTACCTAGTTTGTCTTTGAAAAGATCAACATAGGTAGAAAAAATATGCTGGGCAAAATTAGAGAAGTGGTCTTTCAAACTAACATGATGGGACTTCCTTTAAATGAAAGCAATTCCATTTTCAAACTGTCTCTGAGCCCTAATAATGACTGGACATGGCTTTTGACCACAAAAAGTAACAAGTTGTAGCTTCTTTCAGCAGAACAACATGAAAGCACCACTGAGCCTTCAGTGTAAATCTCTTCACCACCATAAGCAACAAGTTTTGCACACTTTGTAAAATCAAGCTTCTCATCAGCACGTACTCTATCAAATGTTTCTACAGACATAACATTGCACTTTAAACCTGTGTTAACTTTGAGCTCTGTGGGTCTCCAGGTTACCCGAACAGTACACAATACTTCATTCTTTGTCCTTAAATCTACTGCAGTGACTGTTTCATGAAGCACTGACATGCCGTCAACATAAAGAGTAGGGTTGCAGGTTTCTAAATGATCAACTTGGCCATCCTACTGTATTCCATAGTACCAGAATACAAAAGTGACCACCCCCTTTCAATCTATCTTGCTGTTTTAAAAATAGTGACTCTCCACTAAAACTTAACTTTTAGACAGGTAAAACTTAAGTTACCTACTTTCACATCTAACTCCTCTAGTGCACACTGCAGTGTTTAGGTAAACCATTTTTTTTTCATCTTACCTTTAAGCATCTATTGCAAGACCACCAGTTATTGGACAGCCCACATTCTGCCTCTCAGTAGTCATCCTGGGATTAGTGCTTCTGTTTTCTCCTGGTGAGAGTAGGAGGGTAGTTACATTATTTCCTAGAGACTGCTGATCACCAGAAAGCTTAATAACTGCTTTGTAGTTGACAGTTTGGAATCTGTGCTTATATTCTGATCCTGGTGAGAGTAGGAGCAGAGTGCTTAACGTACCTGATTGGTATGGCTGCTATTTGAGGCATCTACCAGAAAAAGGCTACAAGCCTGCACACCCTTGCATCATCTGAGACAAGACAGTGGATCACCAAACAGGCCGTGGCCTGCTTTTCTTTTTGGGATTGGTGCTAACGTTTTGCTTCTGCTGACAGAAGAAGCAAAGGAGTATTGTATCCCAACAGAGTGAAGCTGTGCTGAGACCGGCATTAGTAGTAATCAGTCAGTATCCATTCGTGCGACTCCCCTTTTTTCATCATTCTTGACAAGCTAATTATTTTTCAGTAAGTACTGCTTGATTTCAGTGGCGGCTGGTGACTTCAAATCAAAGGGGGGCTGCAGGAGACAGCTGAATGGGTGGGGTCAATGAGAATGGGTGTGGCCAACTCAAAAGGGGAGGGGCTAAGCTCAAAAACTACAAAAACTATAACTTTAATTAAATACTCTGCCCTGGGTGCCAAACCATCATTATGAGCGTTCAATCAAGACAAAATGAAGTGTAGAAGAAAAACATATTTCAATCCATTGGCTGCATGACAGCTTACTTAATATCTAGATGGAAACAAAAAGGTTGTGAGGCATGAAAAAATTAATTACTTTTTAAATACAATACTGGAATGCTATTCAAAATCAAGTATAAGAAAAACAAGCAGCGGTCAACTCAAACCACTTCTCTTTGTACTCCAGTTCTAATTATAATTTATATTCAGCTTTATTAATGTACCAAGTAACATGCTGAAAGTAGCAATCTCTATGATACCCCCACTTATAAAAATGTTTCTTATCCAAAAAAGACCTGCTGTCTGACAACAGCTTTCTACTTGTTTCACGGGGAAAACATGATCAAAGTAAAAAATGAAAAGCAAACAGGAAACAAGCTCAACATACATTGCTTAAAGGATTACTGCAAAGGATATGGACCACACATGACAGACTGGCATTCCGTCTAGTTTGCAGGTAAAGCCTGTAATGAGCTCTTAAAATAATGTAATCCTGTCCTATATTACAAATACTGTCATATGCATTTCAATACCCAAGGCCTATATGTTATCTAGTTATGTAAGTATTCTCTGCATGGCAGCAACAGAAAGGCTTTCAATGTTGGCAATTCTTTAACAGTATGTTTATTAAAACGTACTTGCATCTTACAATCTCAGACAAGCTTACCAGATGGTCATTAACGCACTGCTACTTAAACACAGAGCAACAGGCACTCTCTGAATAATTCTTCTTCTTCTTCTTTTGGCTTAGGGGTCACCACAGCAGATCACCTGTCCGCTCATGACTGGCAGTGCATAAATCAACAGTATAAAAATATGACAGAAACCAGAACATTCTGCAAAATCAAGGACAGATGAAAAGCCATTGTAGTACTTGTGTCTACCTTGGATGGGGGGGGGGGTATTCTGCACATTTACACTGCATAACTGCTCCTTGCCTTGCTTGGACACATCCAGAGTCATACATGGGTGAGTGGGTGCAACAAGTATGTCACAATTTGAAATGTCTCTGGCTGACTGCGATGGCCCTGACACATTTGTCATACCTCTCAACCTCAGAGCAAGAAATGTGGACAAAGCCATACATAGAAGTGGGACAAAGGTCCAAAAATAAGGACAATTTTTAAATATTGCTCTTATAAATAAACTTAGAAAGATAATAGAATAGTAGGTCTTGCATTAGTATGAATTTTCTGAAAGGTATGCAATCTGAAACTGAAATGTCTGTCATTATTTTCTAACTTCAGTTTTTAATGATTTGCCACTAATTTGCCAAAAAAAACACAAATTTTATGAATAATGGACCAAAAATGTGATTCAAAAATATAAATTAGCCACACAATACAGCTGGGAACCTGTCAAAGAAGGGACACTTTTTAATATTAATACTGCTAACTTGAGCAGCTGACAAAATAAAAGAATCTACATGCATTTCTGAAATAAAAGTAATCTATAACTGATTATTACAGTTATTTATTAATTGTAAACTCTCCATGTTTTCTTCAAAAATTGCCATTTTGCAGAGGGATTATTGGGGAAGAGCAACATTTTGAGCCAAAATTGGGAACATTTAAGAGGTTTGGGTATGCCTAATTCTATAAAGCAATTTGTTTGCATGTACCTCTCAACCTGTTAATGCAGGAAATCTGGACAAGGCCAAATATATGGGGGGAACATATAAACAGTACTAAAAATTGCTCTTGTATAAACTGAGACAGTTGATCGAATAACAGATCTTGCTGTAAAAAACCTGCTTGCTGTAAAAAAAAAACATGCATTTTTCTGAAGGTTATGAAGTCTGAAACTCAGTGTCTGTCATTATTTAGTGACTTCATTCCTAAATGTATTTGACAGAAAACCACAAATTTTATGAGGCACAAACTAAAAATAAGAAGCAAAAATCTATTCATTCTGCAAAAATCTGGACAGTTGAGAGGTATAGTGCAATAGGGAATGGATGGCAAACTGATAACAGGTTCATAGTTACTAGGTATCTTCACCAAAAAGGAGTGCAGCATCCACCCCTTTTGCAATACAGTACAGTATCAGCAATGCATCTATCTACTGTGGGAGTAGAACCCACAACCTTCTGCATCAAAAGCAAACATACTACCTGTTGTGCTATTAATAATGCAAGCAGATTCAGCATAAGCAGTACTAAACTTTTGCTCCTCTGCAGCTCTCAGCTCCTTGTAAAATCTAATTACTCAGTTGTATCTCTGAACTTTGCACACAAAGAAATCTGGAAAAAGCCAAAGTTTATTGTGGGAGGGGACCAGCCCAAAAACCAGGGACACATTTTAAATATTACTTGTATAATGTTGGAAAGTTGCTAGAATAAAATGCTGTGTTACCACCATACATTTCACTGCCAAGCCTTAAACCCAGGACCCTGTGCAAAACAGTCAGAGCAACATACCACTATGCCAAATCAGCTATTTTGTGAAACAGGAAGACGGAAACTTAAATGGCTACCATTTAGTGAATTCAGTTCTCACCATAGCACAGCTGTCAACCTCTTAGCACAAAACACCTGAACAAAGCCAATAATGGGTGAATACAGCCCTCAAACATTCAGTTCTCACCATAGCTCTCAACCTCTTAGCAAAAAACACCCAGACAAAGCCAGTAACGGGGGAATATAGCCCCCAAACATTTTCGGTGGATTCAGTTCTTACCATAGCTCTCAACCTTAGCAAAAAACCTGGATGAAGCCAATAATGGGGGAATACAGTCCCAGAAATAGGGACAAATTTCAAATATCCATCTTATACACTTAGAAAATTGCTAGAATAAAAGCTTTTGTGTTACCATGCACTTTCTGAAGAATATGAAGTCTGATATTCAAATGCGTGTCGTTTTTAACATGTGTTAACCAGGAAAGTCTGACTTGGAACAAAAGCTAATTTTTAGCAGAGATCCAGGGAGAAACACTCCAGACAGACACATGTCTTTGTAAGATGGGAGAACAGTAGAGGAAACAAAAACAGGGAGGGCATACAGACTCCACACAGAAAGTAAGGCACCCCAGCCAAGAATCAAACCAGAGAACATGTAGTTGTCAGGTAACAATGCTGCCACTGCACCAATGCACTACTGGTATTTCAAGGACACAAAAATACAGAAACTACAGATTTTATGAGGAACAGAACAAGTATGAGGGATAAATCTGCAACATTTTTACAAATGGTGGTGAGTAGGGAATTCAGGCTATTGCCATCTGGGTACAGGATTCAAGCCTTATTCTCTACCTGCCACCATGTAGCACCTGGGGCATTTTACACACACACACACACACACACACACACACACACACACACACACACACACACACACACACACACACACACAATTATGTATCAGATTCTGCCCTTACATGATATTACTTGATATTCTTAGCTACATCCATGAACATATTCACTGAAAACAAACATCCATGTACCTAAAAATGAAGTTCTATAAGTATCTAGAAGCAAATAGTACAGTAGAATTCTTACACCAAAATAAAACAATCTCTGGTTAACCAGCTTGATCCTTGCATTTCATCTTCATCTGCCTAGCCATGCTATTTATCCCTTTGTCTTTCCACCTTACATTGTGCCAGTACCCAGCACATTCTAACAAGCTATCTGCCTTTAGCCAGGCTAATAGCAGACCTGCTGTTATGTTTTCCTTCTTTCCCAGTTATTCTCCCTGTATCTTGTTCTGAAAAATCTTCTCTGTTCCTCCCCATTGTTCTCTTATTCCCAATCACCCCTTAGATTTGGTGCTACCTGAATCCTTTTTAATGTTCTATATTAACCCAAAGTTGCAATTACCCTTCCTCCTTGGGCTTTCTGTTGTACAGAGGGAGTTGGGACACTCACAACTTTCCCTACACCTTACCAATATTTACATAGTCTACAGTTATACTCCCTCATCTACCTCTGATACCCTTATACCTCTGACCTCCCTGATCTTTTAAATGCAGAACTTATAAACCCTTTCATTGCTGCCAGTTGTTACCTTTATTGTTTCTTCTTCCACTCCCCATAATAATCCCATCATCCATTTCCTAAGATGTTTATGACTTCTGTCCTGTATCCTGTTTTCTCCATTGCATCAGTATGCCTTTAAACTCCTTCCTGCCAGCAGTAGCCATTCCAGTTTTTATCCACATTCTATATAACATTTTCCCAGGTGATCCCAGGCAAGCACAATTCCAACATTCTTATATGTGCTTTCCATAATTTCAAAATCTCCTCCCATATATATTTCAACTGGTTATATTCCCATAAAATAAGCAATTTAACCACCTCCTCTTTCCCATTAGCTAAAACTACCTACTCTGTCCTTATCCTCCATTGTTTTATTTGTACTGGGTAATATTACATCTGTTCAATAACAATATATAAATCATAGAACAACTCAAAACACTTCAGTCACTGACCCATCTTTCAAGCAACAGTCCTAGATTCATCCTCACAGTATGTCCTAGTTCCTGACTTCCATCCTCCTTGAGGTATTCCAGTGCCTTTCCACTTTTTCTCCTAAATCTCTCTATATATCTTATGTCCCCTTCTATTCCCAACTATGCAGCATATTAAATAATAAATTAACTGCACTTTTGTGTCACTTGTGTCCAAATCAACATTCAATCTCCAAAGCAGAGGTCGCCAGACGCCAGAACATAAATGCAAATCATAGCTGTAATCACTATTTACATAATAGTTGTGTTACTTACTTAATTCTGCACCTTCTTCACTCTGTACTTTTCTTCTTCTTTCTTTCTTCTTTTTTCTTCTTGTTCTTCTGTTCTTCTTCTACAGGTCAGGCGCTGTCAAAATCCACCCAAAAACCGATTTCAAATCAGAAACAAAACAAATAAAAATTCACAAAAAAAAAGTAAAATAATCACGAAACGAAACAATCCACCACGACCACAACAAAGCAAGCAAGGAAAACTGAAGCTCGATTCCGAAGCTAACAACTGCTGACTGATTCTCGCTCTTTTCTCAGCACATAAAGCCCGGGAAGAGCGACAACCAATCAGCAGCATTTGCCAACAAGCACGTCATGGCGTGCCTGCGGATGTCGATCGAGCCCTTCCATATCTATGCGGTTTGTGTCTCAACCGCATAGACTTCTGGGAAGTTCTGGGCATCACAATGATGCCTTCTTTGCTCCTCCGGGCTGCAATGAAAACATTGCAGCAAGAATTTAGAAAAAAAAAAAAAATGCTGTTGCGATTGAAGCACGCAATGCGCATGCACGTAATTTCAAGTCACGGACTCGAAATTTAAAGTACAAAAACAGATTTTTTTTTTTTACATAAAAAAAAAACAAAATAAACTACTCAGCTGTCTAGCTGAGGGGGCTGCAGTCCGGCAGCCCGACGCCATGAGCTGCCCCTGCTTGATTTCTTTATAACTTCAGAATATCTACCTAAGTACTTCATCCTTAAATTTTCAGGGTCTACGTATTAGTTTCCCCTCAAGTGTTTGGTAGTGCTCTGTACAGACTTGGACACCTTGAGTAACATTTCTGCTGTAAAAGGAATATTTAAGGAAACAGCTCCAGTACTTAGTAATAATGACCATCCCTCCTGGCATGTCTAAAGGTCAGTTCCCTGTGCTTTCTCCTATTAACCTGGTGAACTTGGGCATTCTGAGGCAGTGTAGCCATCTGCCGCATGTACACAGACAACCCTCTCCTCTTACCTACCAACATTCAGACTTGTGAGAGATGCACTTATATATCCAAATTGGAAGCCATGCATTCTCAAGACAAGACCGAAATAGCTGGTCAAGAGAAGTTCAACACCTGCACCATACCATATGCAACACATAGCCCTCCAGAACACCCACCATCACAGCTCTCGCATAAAAACACAAACCACACACCCATCTTCACAGAGGCTCTCAATAGAAATCTACCCAAACAGTGGAGACCTCTAAGGCAGAAATACACTCGACCACCACAGCACAGCACAAACCACAAGACACATAGCTCACCTACACAGTGTGCCCCTCAACCTAAGCCCCTAAGGCAAAACAGCTTGCCCAATACACTAATCACAGGTGACTCAATAGTGAGGCACACTGATGTCCCACTCACTAGACTGAATAAGGAGAAGGTAACGGTCAGCTGTCTATCAGGTACCAGAATCCGACACATAACATGTGCATTCAGGTCACTCCACAACAAGTACAACTATGACTCTGTCACTATCCATGTGGGTGTAAATGACCTGAGATGCACCGCCCTGGACTACATGAAAAGAGACATGTAGGAGGACTTGGATTATGTGTCCCAGGCAGGTATGACCCTAGCCCTGAACAGCATCCTACTGTCGCCAGAATGATACCGCAGTACAAGCAGAAAATGATTGACTTCAATAATAGGCTAAGTTTCTGGTGTCATTCTAAGGGGATCCAGTATCTGTCTGTTTGGGATGACATGATTGACAGACCTTGATGCTTTGCTTTGCCAGAGATGGCCTGCATCTGTGACCCCTGGGTTTCCGGATACTAGCTAAGACTACTCTTGCCACCCCTATAGTGCCTTTTTTAGGCAATGTTCCAAAGACCAAATTACCACAGTAACAGCTATAAATAAATGCAGTCTGTGGGTCATGCTGTTCAGTGCTAGAAGTCTAAATATCAAGATGCATTTGGTCGAAGCACTCCTCAAAATGGAGAACATAGACATTTTTGCTGTAATGGAGACCTGGTTTAAAGCAGCAGAAAGCACCCCTGCGCTTCCAGGCTATAACTCATTCCACACCTTTTGGCCCCAGAACATGGACCGAAGTTCCAAAGGTGGTGGTATCTCCATATTCATAAAGGATATGCACACCTCCAGACTAGTAGCCCAGCATAATACATCTGAGATACTTCAGGTACAACTAACACTGGATAAGACAGCGATTCGGGTCGTAGCCTGCTATAGGTCCCCAACCATGTCCCAAGTCTCTCACTCAATATTCCTTAGCACCCTGGACGCTATTAGGGTCCAACTTAAAACTCTCATACTAGGTGACTTCAACTACCCTTCCATCAACTGGGAAAACTACTCATGCACTAATACACTGGCCCAGCACTTCCTGGAATTCATCAATTCCAGTGCCCTGGACCAGCTCATTCTTAGCCCCACTAGAGGAAGCAACATTCTCGACCTGGCTATTACAAACATGGGCAACCATTGCTCTACATCAATAGTCACCCTGGTTAAATCCGACCACAAACTAATCACCATGGAAATCCACATCTCACCCACACCCCCCACAAAGGTAACCACCATGAAAAACTTCTCCAAAGCTGACTTTGGGCTCCTAAAAACAGAGGTAGCTAACTTCACGGCACCCATGTCAATGGAAAATAGATGGATGACTGACGAATCATACACCAATGTACTGTACAAACATGTACATAAATGCATGGAACTAGTCATACCCAACAGAACCAAGATGCTCTCCTCCAAAAAAAAGGATGCCAGTCTTGTGGTTGCCTGCCATTAATAAACTCTACAACAGAAGACACTGTTGCAGAAAAAGGTAAAGTCCCAAGACTGGAAAAACTCACTTATTAGCCTCAACAAAAGTTCATATCTCTCACCTCTGAAGCCAGCTATGAAGGCAGAATTGCAGCAGACACTAAAAACAACCACAAAGCCTTCTATAGTTATATCAAGTCTCCACGGCAATACCCAGGTTTGCTCTGAGTTACTGCACCATGGTACCTCATATACTGAGCCAACAGATATTGCCAACATACTGGCCAACAGATTCAGTGCCAACTTTACCCCTCTCTCCCCCACTAAAGGACCAGTCACAATACCAGAAGAATGACAGGCACCAAGCATTATTGCAGCACAGGTTAAAGCTGCATTGTCCAAGGACAAGAATACAGCTTCCATGGGACCAAACAATATCCCTAGATGTGTTCTACATGAACTACAAAGTGAATTGGCACCACATCTGTGTGTCCTGTTCAATCACAGCCTCACCTCAGGCTTTGTCCCTACAGAATAGCACAATGCTACGGTCATCACTCTCCATAAAGGGGAGAGAATACAGACCCTGGGAATTATCATCCCATTAGCCTGACGAGTCTGATATGTAAGGCTATCGAGCGCATTATCATGGACCTAATTAACAAGTCTATAGGGAATTTCCAAACTCCAGATCCCATACAATTTGGTTTTGTGAAAGGTAGATTGTGCCTGCTCAACCTGGTTGAATTCTTTGTCAGTCACCAGAGCTGTGGATGAGGGCAAGTCAGTTCATACAGCCTACCTCAATCTGGCCAAGGACTTTGATACCATTCCCCACTCAGGAATTATTGATAAACTCACAAAACTAGGCATCGACCCCTATATCACTAGGTGGGTTGCAAACTGGCTCACAGATAGAACCCACAGTGTGAAAGTAGCAGACTCCAAGTCAGACTGCCAACCAGTCATGAGTGGAGTCCCACAGGGATCAGTCCTGGGTTCTCTCCTGTTTGGTATCTACTTCTCAGAAGTATAGGCCAACACAGAGAGACTCTGGCTGACCAAGTTCACAGACGACTGCAAGGTGGGAGCCATTATTAACTCCCCCAGTGATGTTAACATCCTACCGAAAGGTTTCACTGAGACCAATGACCGGTGTTGAAACCATGGTCTTAAGCTTAATGTCAAAAATGCATCATCATCCCCTTTGGGAAAAACTCAGTTCCCATCAATTACCACATTGATGGGAGCCCACTGAACACTGAAGGCATTACAAGAGATCTGGGGAAATAGGTTGACAACAACCTCTCTTTTGACCACCACATTGCCTCTGTGGTCAGAAAGTCCTCCTACGTGGCTCATCTCATTACCAAGGGTTTTGCATCCAGGAAGAAAGAGGTAATCATCTCTCTCTCTCTCTACTCTCCCCTCATTAGGCCAATCATCAAGTATAATGCCTCATTTGGGATGTACCTCACTAGACACATGCAACAGCTTGAAAGACTGCAGAAGTACCTCACAAAGAGGATCCTAGGCCTTAATCACATGTCCTATATGGACAGATTCAAAAAACTCCAACTATTCTCTGTCTCATATCGCCTACTTAGAGGTGATCTCTGCTTGACTTACAAAGCCATGTCTGACCCAGCTCTGTTAGAAATGCTACATCTAAAGAAATCCTAATCCCTCCACACCACATGCTCCAGAGACCTCAATCTCATTACCACAATCAACAGAACATGCTGGAGGGACAGGTTCATAACCCAGAGACTGCCCATGCCCTGGAATAGACTTCCCATACATGTCAAGCAGAGAACCTCACTGGCCCTCTTCAAGAGAAATCTTGATGAGTGGATGGGAAATAGAAAGTTCACCACGGGGATCACTCCAGTGGCTCTTCTTGACAGAAGCACTGGGAACTAACATTGGGAAGCATGATGCCAGGGCACTTCTATGGGCTAGGCTTGTAAAGCCTCTAGAGCCATTAGCATAGTACACACCTATGAACCTATGAACCTATGAACTTGTTTCTATGACTGTTCCCTTTTAATAAAAGAATGTGTGCCCTTTCATTTACAAAACCTTTTGAAATGATTCCACTTATTGCATTTGTGACATTTCTGATGAAAAGCTAAACATTTTTCCTATCTAGGCTCATGACTTCCTCCACAATTATGACAGTTGGCTATGAAGTTGGGTCGGGGCACATGCTTTGAGTTTGTTGACTCACTCTTAATGCTTCACTGAGACTGTGCAGTTTCCAGAGCATGCCTTAGAACTTGCTAGAAAGCCACTACAGGGTTTCCTTGTGAGTGTTGCAGGGCTTACAATTGCAGCCATGTGCTTGGGCCTGTTTCTATTAACCATGTGGTGCATACTATCAACATGGGCTTTAGAAGTTACTGGAAGCATTTCTGTTAACCATGTGCTGCATACTATCAACATGGGCTTTAGACGTTACTGGAAGAATGTAGTTCTCATTTGTAAGCATATTTGTTGTGCTTTTCTATAAGTTCATATATCTGACAAATCTCTATGGCCTTATTCAAAGTTAAACCATTGTCACAAAGCAAAATTTTTCTCACAGCATCATCTTTAATACCACACAATAGTCTTTCTTTTATCAACTCACCCCTTAAATCACCAAATCTGCATATTTTAGCCTTATTTCTCAAATCAGTTATATATGCCTCAAACGTTTCAGCTGGCTTTTGATCCCTTGTGTAAAATAAGTACCTTTCCACTGTAACATTTGTTTGGGGGTCAGACGTTAAAACTATATGAAGTTTTTTTCCCTCTCCTGCAAAGACAGCTGGTGCATACACAAATGAACGCTCCCTTTCTGTGGCTTCTGAACCAGCTAAGTTAAGCAGAATAAATGCCTTTGCATGGTCATCTTTATCAGAAAACGCAAGCTGTATGAAAATATTGTACTCTTGCTCAAACACTCTCCAGTTCACTGCAATATTATTGTCAAATACCAGTGGAGTTGGTTTCTGAAATCCATCTGCCACGCCAACAAATTATGTGTTTGGGCATACACTGAAAATATGGCCCTTGTAATTATGTACAAACATGCACACAGCCAGCACATGTAATAACATTCAAATGCACAATGAACTCTTTGAAATACTTTACTTTGTGAAATATGCTTTACAATGACTGTATTTTGTGAAATTACTGTACTGTAATAATGCACAGACATGTGAACACTTCATACACTTAAACAACTCGAATAACATGATTATTGTGAAAAAAGTGCTTAGGGAAAAAAAGGTTGTTTCCATTATTTTATTAATTTTATGCAATTTGGACTTTATTTCACACATTTTCTGTAGTTATTTTGAATATTTCTGTTAATATATCATAATATATATTTCTGTTACCTAGAAATTCATTTAGAGCATTCTGAATGCCTCATTTCATATTTTGTGAAAATGAAATAGCTAAGTTATACATGCAATAGGGATGATTCACTCCTTTATAGAGGCACTTGAATTTGACGAATCTGGCTTCCCTTCTGGCCCCATGTCTATTTTAGACATGTCTCTTCTGACACCATGTCTCTCGTCCCTCTTAATATAGATAACAAACAGGCAGAGTAGTAGTTTATATGCTTTATTATGTAGAAACAAATCAGGATGGATAGCAGCTTTACAAAATATAAATGAACTGATTAACAGACAGACTACAGAGACGTACATGCTTAAATCTCAGGCTCGCATGTGCTCACTATTTATACACTTGTCCAAGCCCCTAGAAAGCTTCTTAAAGCTGTACACACACACACACACACACACACACACACACACACACACACACACACACACACACACACACACACACACACACACACACACACACACACACACACACACACACACACACACACACACACACACACACACACACATCTACAGTACCCCTAATTGTACTTCTGGGGAGGTCTTTTTCAGGATGTCCAAAAATGTTTTTAATGTTTCTACCAGTTTTATAGACAAATCTTGGCATCTCCCCAGATGTGTCAGAATTCTAGAATACCCTTAAAAATGCATCAATTTGTCAGTAGAATGCTCCTGATTTCCTTTAAATGTGGACCAAAAGGAATCACCATAGAATTGTTGAAGTTAGTGGGAGGTTCTTTCATATCTCTAGGAGGTATTTCATCCAGTGTGTCCTCTGTCCCTAAAAGGGGTATACATTTTTTACCTCACTCTGTATTTCTTCACCAAGACTTTCTAAAATAGTAAGGGGATAACCTCTATCCAGAAACGTGTGTGTGTGTGTGTGTGTGTGTGTGTGTGTGTGTGTGTGAGTGTGTGTGTGTGTGTGTGTGTGTGTGTGTGTGTGTGTGTGTGTGTGTGTGTGTGTGTGTGCATGCGTCTGTGTGTGTGTGTGTGTGTGTGTGTGTGTGTGTGTGTGTGTGTGTGCTAATTTTAAAAATGTAGTTGTGGAATTAATGCAAGAAAGAAATTATTCCGTAGCTACCCTGATCCTTCCCGAGGATGAAGATGTCATCCAGAAAACACAAATACATATGCCACACTTTGTTAAACCTAGAATTTAGTAGGGATTTTTGTTCCCAGCTATACATAACAAGATTGGCAAACATAGGTGCACAGTTTGTACCCACTGCCACTCCTCTAAATTGTTTAAAATATTCCCCTTCAAATGTAATAAAATTATTGGGTAGAATAATACTCAATTTCCATAATAAAATTTATCATAGAATTTTCTAAAGTGGTCAGTTCAATTATAGCATTGTGGAACAAATCCAAACATTCCTTAGGTGGAATGGAGGTAAATAAATATACCACATCAGTCGTAGAAAAACTGACATTTGGGTCAAAAGAATTCTGTTTTATTTTCCTCAAAAAGTCCCATGAATCCTTGAGTATATGGTTAATGGGATGTAGAGATTTTTTAGTAGTCTGTTCACAAAAAGCCCTAAGGGGTATGTAATGGGATTGTATGCTGCCTGTATTAAACGATATGGGGGATCAGAAATGTCCTTATGGTCTTTGGTTATACAAAAAACACAAAAGATAACTGGGTGCCAGTTATTCAAAAAATTAAAACAATTCTTTGTTAATATCCCTTTTCAACAAATAATCTTTGAAAAAGCATTGAATCTTTTTGTATGCTCTGTGTATTCCATTTTTGGATAAAATCTCATATTTGTCAAGGTCATAGAGTAAATTACATATCCTACTAATATAATCCATTTTATTCACAATACAGTCCCCCCACCTTTATCTGGTTCCATAATCCTTAAGGACCTATCATTCATTAAAGTATTCAACAGATTTATTTCTTGTTTGGTCAAGCTGTAGTACTTAAGCTTACTTTCTCTAAGTAATTCACAAATCTCCAAACTGCATGTCTTTATAAAATAGCTATCATAGGGTGGAGGGGTGGGTTGAATATACTTTTTCTCTTTAACCTTATTTCTGATGTATTGTGTAAGTCGTTATGGCCTGTTTCCTGTTACTTGAACATTACCTTGAAGTTTAAATTTCTGGTATAACATTTCAATTCAGCTAGTGTATCAGCTATGACCATTTTAAAAGTAGGTACAAATTTGAATCCATTTTTAAACATGGTGTAGTCAGTCTTGTCAATATTCAAGTTGGTGTAATTAAACATATTGTACCCCTGGAAAACAAAAAACATGCCATTGTGAGAAAACAGTATGTCTGCAGCAGGTGAGGGTGGGGTGGAGGGTTGGAAAACAGGTGTTCCATCGCTATTATGTAATAATTTCTCTTCCAAGCCCTCCCCTCCCCCTGTTTCTCTGGCCTTTCAGACTATAAGTTCTGGGTAAAAAATCCCCCCTCTCTCCTTTGATTTTCAATATGTTCAGACCTCTTAAGTGGGGGAAATTCAGAATCAAAATCCAAAGCCTTGTCATTGTTATAAAATGCATTGCTGTCTTGTGGGGCCCTTGATTGTTCTTCATCCTGTCTGTGGCTAACATTAGTGTGTGAATCGTTATTTAAGTTATTGTATCTATTATCCTCCCTTAAAAGATTTGAATAATAGACACTAGTACTTATTTTAGGTGGAGGGTAAGCTAAACCTTATTCAGCCTTGTCCCTGTAGAGCTTCTTGTGTTTTCTAGCCAGATGGTGTTTGTCATGTTGTTCAATCCTACCAAATATTTGATTATATTTATCACAGTTCATTTCAAATAACAAGGTATTAGTAATGCAAATATTTAAATCACTAATTTCTTCAAACAGTCTCTTAATTCTAGCATTGTTAAATCTAATAATAACTTGAATTAATTCTAACCATACCTATCAAATACTTCAACAAGTTCTTTTAATTTCATGTCTGTAAATCAAGTCAGTTAGGAAATGTAGACATCCTGAGCCCCTTAGGGACTCTCCTTCTCTCCTTGTTCTGAAACATTCACTTAAATAAAGATTGTCTGTCAGTGAGTTACGCACCTTTTACATTTTGTGCTCAAGGTTGTTCAACATAGTTGTGAAAGAACGTTGCATTTGAGCAGGTTCTGTGTAGCCCAAAGTAAGTTCTTTGCTAAGCCAGAGTAGAAAAGAGTCATGTGCCTTAAAAAATATGTCTCTGGCTATGTTATTATTCTGTCCTGGCTGTGTGTGAAAAGGTGGCCTCAAAGAGAACCATAGTTCCTGTGTTCCTGCTTGAAATGTTTCTGCTGACTTCATCATTAAGGGGTGGAGATATCCTATCATTTCTCCCATTTAATGAAATAAGCACCATTTTATTGAAATTTTGTTTAAGCTCAGTAACTTGAGAAAGAAGTGCTACTAATTGGGCCAAACTGCCTTCAGTATTAATTTGAGTTGCATTAAATTGTCCAGCAGATCTTTGTTGACTTAAAATGTTTCTGTGTGCAGGAACGGCACTACCATAAATTCCTGTTGACACATTACTTAAAAAAACAAAACAAACAAAAAAAAAGCAAAAAACTTAAGTAGTAACAAACAATCAGAACCCCAATCTTATTTTAAAATTCATACCTTAACCGATGTTGTCACTCTTAATTTGTAACAGACTTGCTACTGAACTTTTGTCATTAATGCTTGGGAACCTGTCCACTCTGTCTGTCCTGCATTTAGGGTCATGTTTTTCTAAAATCTCCTCCCACAAACACTCCTGGGATTCTTTAAAATGATATCTAAAATTATAGGTTTAAATTCTTTAAAATAACTACATACTTCACTATGCCTCCTAAGTGCATTATTTAGATCTACTTTCTTAACATCATATACATGTTCATAAATATGTTTATGTATTAGACATTCCATCTTTCCTATAATAAAAGCTGTACAGGAACTGCAACAATTTGTATATACTATATTATATGTATTGCACATGTAATTGCCATTAATTTTAATATTGCCATATCCACTAATATTAATATGGTTACCCTTCAAAATAAAATAGCATCATTTGCAGCACCCATATTTTTTCATTCCATTAAATGATGCAATATTCTGTTTGCAAATCTTTCTTTCCAAAATATCCTTGTTATTAGTATACATGACCAGTGCAAATAGCATGTAGGAAATTATATCTTTTAATATTCAGTTTGTGTTGTGAATGTAACATTGTCTGGGAGAGCATTCCATGCAATAAGGGCAATTTTGGCAAAAGATCTTTCTATAGTTGCAAGCATGAAAGGTGGTCTATATAAAGTTATACTTAAAGGTCCTGTAGAGAGTATAGCCTGCTTCTTATTTGAAATTCACTCTTAAGAAGTAGGAGGTACTTATCATGTTAGTTTGAAAGTCATTTTATTCGCTAGGAAGGTTGGCCTGTCTTTTATTTGTAACCACTTAGAATTAATCAGTCTGGAACAATTGTGTTTTATATTAGGACTAACATGTTTAGTCTTATTTTGATTCATTTATTTATTTTTTTGCAGAATAGTGGTATTTTGGAATGATAGTAAGACAATTATAAGTAGTGCATATTTATGTCTAGGTAGTACAACATTTACTGCTATTGCACAACTGAGTTCAGTGACCAGTGGATGAGATATTCTGCTTTAAGTTGGTTTAATACACTTTGTGACAGCTTTTTAGCATGAGCTGAAAATATAAACATTGCTCTAGATTTAGGCCCAAACATTTTTGTTGAGCAAGATCAGCTACTTTACATTTGTCAAGGTCAGCTAGAGAATGACTGTTACATTTTGTCAGTCTGTTGTTTTCCTAAAGCATGATTTGTGTATCTTTGTGTACTTAAGAAAGCATTGTGTATCTTTATGAATATAAGTAAAGCATATTGCACGGGAGCCAATTACAAATGAATACCAGATCCCTTTTGAGTGCAATGTTGATGTTACTTGAGGACTTACCAGTCCTGGTGATTATCTTATTTTGTTTTTGTTTACTGGGAAAGTTCAATTGGTTTTGGCAAACCCCTTTTCAGTGGAGTTGCTGGGAAAAAAGCTCCATATATGTGACAGGCAATAGTCTAAAAATAAGGCATTACAATAAATCAAGTTGATACTAGTTGCAAGATTAAAACATATAGAGTATGATATTAACCCTTCACACTTTGTAGTCTTGAAGATCATTGATCTTATGCAATGTAAACTAAGAGTTCAGTAATGTGAATTTTGTTGTAGCTAACATCTATACATAGGACAGTATATCATGTGCTTATTTAAACACATATACTCAGATGGGTCTACTTTGATTCACTGAAAACTCATTTCACTGAATTTTAAAACACTCACACCAAATCGCTGAAAGCTCAAATCACTGAAAACTCATTTCACTGAATCACATTTCACTGAATTTAAGTACTGTTGGGAAAATAAAATGTATATGCCCTTCTTTCCACTGTAGTGCTATCCTAGAGTTAGTATATATAGTTAGGGGGGGTGTGGAGAGCACAACCTCCTACCTACTTTTGGTTTTAGATTGTTAGCTTTCAGTGAAATAATATTCATAAATATAAAAGCTAAGTAGGTGGGGGGCACAGCCCCCCAAACCCCAATGTGGGGGGCTGTGCCCCCCTAACTATATATACTAATCCAGGATTGCACTACAGTGGGGAAAAGGACATATGTGTTTTATTTGCGCAACAGTACTTACATTCATTGAAATGTGATTCAGTGAAATGAGTTTTCAGTGATTTCAGCTTTCAGCAATTTTTTGAGGATGAATTGAAATGCAGTGAAATTATTTTTCAGTGAATCAAAGTAGACCCACCCAGGGGTCTACTTTGATTCACTGAAAACTAATTTCACTGAATTTTAAAACACTCACACCAAATTGCTGAAAGCTCACATCACTGAAAACTCATTTCACTGAATCACATTTCACTGAATGCAGGTAATGTTGGGCAAATAAAATGTATACACCCTTTTACCCACTGTAGTGCTATCCTAGAGTTAGTATATATAGTTAGGGGGTGTGCAGGGCACAGCCCCCTATCTATTTTGGTTTTATATTGTTAGCTTTCAGTGAAATAATACTTATAAATATAAAAGCTAAGTAGGTGGGGGGCATATTCCCCCCAAACCCCATTGTGGGGGTCTGTGCCCCTATAACTATATATACTAATCCAGGATTACACTACAGTGGGGGAAGGGCATATGTGTTTTATTTGCCCAACAGTACTTACATTCAGTGAAATGTGATTCAGTGAAATAAGTTTTCAGTGATTTCAGCTTTCAGCAATTTTTTGAGGGTGAATTGAAATTCAGTGAAATGAGTTTTCAGTGAATCAAAGTAGACCCGCCCATGGGTCTACTTTGATTCACTGAAAATTCATTTCACTGAATTTTAAAACACACCAAATTGCTGAAAACTCAAATCACTGAAAACTCATTTCACTGAATCACATTTCATTGAATGTAAGTATTGTTGGGCAAATAAAATGTATATGCCCTTTTCACCACTGTAGTGCTATCCTAGAGTTAGTATACATAGTTGGGGTGGAGGGCACAGCCCCCTATCTACTTTTGGTTTTATATTGTTAGCTTTCAGTGAAATAATATTCATAAATATAAAAGCTAAGTAGGTGGGAGCACATCCCCCCAAACCTCAATGTGGAGGGCTGTGCTCCCACACCCCCCTAACTATATATACTTATCCAGGATTGTACTATAGTCGGAAAAAGGGCATATATGTTTTATTTGCCCAACAGTACTTATATTCAGTGAAATGTGATTCAGTGAAATGAGTTTTCAGTGATTTCAGCTTTCAGCAATTTTTTGAGGGTGAATTGAAATTCAGTGAAATTCATTTTCAGTGAATCAAAGTAGACCCACCCAGATATACAGGAGTAAAGGACATAGATAGTTAATTAACATGGAATAAATTCAGTACACATCAGTCTGTAGAAGTTTTAATACTATAGAGGTGATACAAGATAGCATAGTAGTGATACTAGATAGCGGGTATGACTGAAAATGGGAAACTTTTTTATATATCGGATTTAAGTGAGGATACTAATATAGCTAAGGAAGGATGTTAGAAAAAGCAGTAGGAAAAAAGAAATGGATACAAGATGGGTAACAGTAGGGGAGTAACTGGTACAAAAAGGAAAATATGTATAAGTACAAAATGTGGAGCAGTTTGGTGATGAAGTAAATTTTAGTCTGCAGTAAGTTACCTTGTTCTAGGCTTAGGGTTACAGTATAAGGTGCAAATTGTCAGCAGTTACATATGGCAAATTCCATGGGAGATCGTTAGTGGATAATAAGACTAGTAAAGGTCCTAAAGCTGCTCCTTGTACAGCACCTATTCTAAGGATATTGTTTTGTGCTTGTATTTCATTAGCTTAGACTACAAAAGCCATATCATTTAAATTGTCTACAGACTTGAACAAATTTAATTACAGAAACTGATGTACGTTATTCTATGTAAGAGTGATGTATGATTGGCAACCTCAAAAGCTTTTCTAAGAGCCACAAAGTAACCATTGTTATGTGACCTTCTTTTCATATTAAAGGACACTTTACTAGCAAAACCATACAGTTTTGTTATAGTGATATATTGTAATCTCAACCCTAGCTGTCTCTGTGGGCATAACATATTTCTATAACTAGATCTGCTCATAAATTGGCTTCTCAAAGAGTTTTGCTATTGTATCTATTTTAACTATTGTCTAAAATCATTGGTTTTTGGCTGATGAAATCTTTGGTAGTGGTTCAACAATATTATGCCTGAATTGTTGTAGTACCTTTTTTGAGGTAAGTGATATGTTGAATATATGAACTAAAGGTCTGCATAAAATGTCACTAACTATTTTAACAATCCTGGGGTGTATTTCTTGACAGCTTGGTTTGTAAGCAGTTTGGAGTTTGTCAAGATGCTTTCTTTCTTTCTTTTTTCAATAGCTATAATGTGAAAGTCGGGATTGAACACTAATTGGTATACAGATATTGGCGAACCAGTGTTAGTATAGCATTTATTGGATAGGTTTGGGTGTTGTTATGATTATTTAATGCATGTAGGCTGATCTGGTGGGTGGAATTTTGCTTTTGGAATATTTGTATTCTACCTAGATTTTTAACTGCTTTCCAAAAGTGATGTGGTCATATATACATCCCTGGACTACATGAAAAGAGACATGGAAGAGTTCTCGGATCATGTAGCCCAGGTATGACCCTAGCCCTGAGTAGCATCCTGCCATTGCCCAGAATGATACCACAGTATAAGAACAAAGTGATTGACTTCAGTAATTGGCTAAGCTTCTGGTGTCATTCAAAGGGGATCCAATATCTGTCTGCCTGGGACGACATGATCAACAAACCACAATGCTTTGCAAGAGATGGTTTGCACCTGTCACCCCTGGGATTTACTGGCTAAGGCTCTTGCCACCACTATAGTGCCTTTTTAGGCAAGGTTCAAAGGACAAAACTACCACTGTAACGGGTACAAGCAAGCAAAATCTGAAGGTAAGGCTACTCAATGCTAGAAGTCTAAACCTCAAGATGCACTCTCTCTCGAGGCACTCCAAAAAATGGAGAACATTGATATCTGTGCAGCAACTGAGACCTGGTTCAAAGCTCCAGAGAGCACCCCTGCAATACCAGGCTACAACTCATACTACACTTTTCGGACACTAAACCAGGACCGAAACACTATAGGTAGAGATGTGTCCATATTCACCAAAGATACTCACACCTCTAGGCTGGTTGCCCAACACAATGCATCTGAAATTCTCCAGGTGCAACTAACGCTAGGTAAGACTGCAATACAAATTATAGCTTGCTACAGATCCCCCACCATGTTCTAAGATTCTCACTACATACAACCAAACACCCTAATACTGGGTGATTTCAACTACCCTGCCATTAACTGTGAAAACTACTCCTGTACCAACACCTTTGCTCAACGGTTCTTGGAATTCATAAATTCCAATGCCCTAGAGCAACTAATTCATAGTCCCACCTGGGGTATCAATATTCTAGACCTGGTCATTACCAACATGGGAGATCGATGCTCCCCCTCGTTGGTCAGATCAGACTATAAGCTAATCACACTTGACAACCACATCCCGACTCCAAATCCAGCTCCAGACAAGTGACAAGTGGTGCACCACAGGGATCTGTCCTGGGAACACTCTTGTTTGTCATCAACTTCTCTGAAGAAGGCCAAGACTAAGGGTCTCTGACTTACAAAGTTTGCAGATGACTGCAAGCTGGGAGCCATTACTGAATCCCCAAATGATGTGGATACACTACAAAAGGGCCTTACCGAAACAGATGACTGGTGCCAGAACCATGGGCTCAAGCTAAATGCCAAAATATGTATAGTTGCCCCTTTTGGGAAAAACCACATGCCTGTGAACTACCACATAGGGGGCAGTACACTAAACAACGAAATTGTGATAAGAGACCTAGGGACACAGGTGGTCAGTGGTCTCACTTTCGATAACCACATAGCCACAACAGTTAGAAAATCCTTCTACGTGGCATACCTCATCACTAAGGGCTTTTTATCCAGAAAAAAGGAGGTCATTGTCCCTCTGTACTCATACCTCATTAGACCCATTATAGAATACAATGCCCCGTTTGGTATGTACCTCACATTACCTCTGCAACAGCTAGAATGGCCGCAGAAATACCTCACAAAAAAAATGACAGGCCTAAAGAAGATGCCTTATGTTGACCGCCTAAAGAAACTCCACCTATACTCTGTCGCATATCGCCTACTCAAAAGCAATCTCTGCCTAACATACAAGGCCATGTCAAACCCAGAGTTGTTGGACATGCTACACTTAAAGAAATCCCAATCCCTCCAAGCCACATGCTCCAGGGATCTTAACCTTATCATCACGATGAATACAAAATGCTGGAGGGATAGGATCCTGACCCAGAGACTCCCCATACTCTGGAATAGGCTGCCCATACATGTCAGGCAGAGTGCCTCAATGGCCCTCTTCAGGAAGAACCTTGACGATTGGATGGGAGATAGGAAATTCACCCCAGGGATCAAATCAGTAGCCCTGCTAGACAGTGGTCCAGGAAAGTAAATATTTGTGGAAAGCAATAGCCAGAGAATCTTTATGGCTAGGCTTGTATAGGTGCTAGGGCCGATAGCCTAGTGAGATGAGAACATTGAAAGTTCACAATGCTGAACTCCCGGAATGTCACAGTTTAACTCTGGGAAAGTAACCACTCTCCTTCGCCTTGTTCTCCACTGTAATGCAATCTTGGAGTTGGTATATTTAATTGTAGGAGGTGTGGGGGAGTGAAGCCTCACCCCCCCACACATTGCTGGGTGTAGTTTGCTTCCAGTTGTATTGTGGTGATTGGTGGCCCAGTGGTTACTTTCCTGCAGTTACACTGAGACATTCCGGGAGTTTGGCATTATGAACTTTCAATGTGCTCATCTCAGTGATTTGCAAGTCGACGTTCTGGTAAGCCAACGTTTTAAAGTAGACACATTTATATATATATATATATATATATATATATATATATATATATATATATTTATATATATATATTTATATATATCTTGTGCTGATTTACAGTATTGTACCTGTTATGGAGATATTGAGTCTTGTGTGTTTTTTAACATTTGCTGCATAAATTGCATAGCTAAATTCATTTGGGCTGCCACTACAGGTGGTTTCCTCTGTTTGTAGGACAGGTTAGTAAGGGGTGCCCTATTCTTGTATTTGCTTTTTACCTTTGTTATTACACCAGGTTGAGAGGTCTGAGAAAAAGAAACAAGGGAACCGGCAAGCTAAATAAAACTTTATGCAGATGAATTCCTCTCTCTCTATCTCTATCAGATCCGGAAAGTTTAGTGGGAAGGTTGTGGGGTATTATTCTGAAGATTTTCAGGAGATTCTGAGTTAATATGTTACTTCAGGAAGTATAAATATTTGTTGTACCAAAAGATCAGATATCTTGTTGCACTGTATTAGACTACCTAATGAAGGAAGATGTCCTTTATTTATTGATTTATTTGACATTTGTTTACTGGAAAAGTCCAGCTGGGATAATATTCCATTTTCAGGGGAGGCCCGGGGAGCAAAGCTCTACATTGACATAATATGATTACAGTTAAACAAAGTTATTACAAAGCTTAAGTCTTTAGATACACACCAAATGTAATTCATTTCTGAAATAATTTTTAACTCAGAATCCCTTGACAACCTCAAAATAATACCTCACAACCTTTCCACTTAACATTTATTTTTTTAATTAAGTTAGTCTTGCTTCTAACAGCAACAAAATATGTTATTGTCTGCAGTAGTAAAATCTTCAGGAAACAGGTTTAGCAATCTGAGCAATCTTTTTTCTTTCTTAGAAAATGATCATGTCAGTTAAACTGATGTTATAGCCTTCTCTGCTGTAATACTATCAAACCTTGCCCTATAAGCCTAAAGATTTTTGTCTTCAAATTGTGGGTAAGTGGGCAGGCTACTTTCTAAATTAAATAAATGACTCAGAGTTAATTTAAACATACTTAAGGTTTCTAGGAGAAAGTGTGCTGGGCAGAGACTTCTAAACCATCATCAATATTGTATAGTAGGAGATGAATCTGTTGGATATTGTCAATGAAAATGTAGTGGTGACTCTTTAGCAGGTTAGTCCCAATCCATAGCACAGAACAAGTCACTCTTCCATGGATCACACCTACAGAAAATGATATAAAGACAGATTATATGTGGCATGATTCTACATAGATTATACACTAAAGACTCATTCCCATTCAAAAGTGTGCATGCTGAGTGGATAACTCACGGTAAATCTATGGTATCTGAGCAGTTGAACATACCTCTCTCCCAAAGCTGCAGAATGTCAGAATAGTTCAGCAAATGAACAGCAGCATGGAGAAGCTGACATTTTCTTCATTGCATTAAAAAGTTTAGTATTTAAAAACGTGTATGCTGATTGGTCAGGCCAGTCAGCGTGCTCTTTGTAAATTGAGTTTCCCACAAAAAGAGCTCCACTTACTTGGTGTCGCTAAGTGAGTACTAGAACTATAGCGAAAAGACAAAAGAAAAGAGCTTTTTAGTTCAGTCAACTGCTCAGTACAGCAGATGTTATTAAAAATAAAACTTGGCTCTCAGTTTTACCAGTCTGAATAACTTAACAAAAAGGATTATACCGCAATGTACTATGCATGAGCCAGACTATGGAAAACTGGCAGAAGAGCACTAAAGTTCATTTATACAATGACATTATTTAGAAAAGGTAAGACTTTTTTAATTAAATAATGTCATTGTATAATGGCAATAATCCATTCCTGGGTGTGTGTAATGTGGGATTTACAACAGTTGACTTTGTTTAATGACTTGGGCATCACCCTCATGATCAAACTAAATCCTACATTACCCACATCCAGTCATGAATTGCTATCAAAGAATACTCTTACTCTTTTAACCTTTTTTGTAAAGTCAGGAATGAATAAAAACTCATTTTGCCTGTACAAAAAACAAACATAATTCTTGCCACTTTCCAAACACTTTCTTTCTTGGATTAGAAAGAGAGAGAGAGAGAGAGAGAGAGAGAGAGAGACAGAGAGAGAGAGAGAGAGAGAGAGAGAGAGAGAGAGAGAGAGAGAGAGAGAGAGAGAGAGAGAGAGAGAGAGAGAGAGAGAGAGAGAGAGAGAGAGAGAGAGAGAGAGAGAGAGAGAGAGAGCGAGAGAGAGAGAGAGAGAGAGAGAGAGAGAGAGACAGAGAGAGAGAGAGAGAGAGAGAGAGAGAGAGAGAGAGAGAGACAGAGAGAGAGAGAGACAGAGAGAGAGAGAGAGAGAGAGAGAGAGAGAGAGAGAGAGAGAGAGAGAGAGAGAGAGAGAGAGAGAGAGAGAGAGAGAGAGAGAGTGATCTCTTCAGTGCCTTCTAAATCCAGCACTGCTGTAGCAAGGAACTTTGGTGTCTCTTTCAACATGATATTGATGCTGCTTTTCCAAAACTTAATATTTTTTAATCTGTGAGGGACCTCAACCTCACACACCAAATCATCTCGCATTTGAAATGCATGCTGAAATCTATAACTTTCTCCAGTACCACTACTTTACCTTAAACTAAGCTTCCTTTCACCTGAACAGCTCCTTCACACAGCAGCCCAGTTTATTTACTAACCAGTAACTTTCTTCATTAATTACTGAATTCTTAAGTGCAAGATATCTGAGCAGTTGAAAGAGACAAGCATTGTTCCTCTTCAAAATTTCTCACTCAGTAAACATCTCTCTCTCTTCTTCAATACCTTAGAAAGAAAGTTGTTTATGCATAAGATCAGCACTACATGAGATCTATTAATTAATGTAATGCCCAATGTGGATTCCGAGCAAATTATGGGGCTTTTCTTTTTTTTTTTTTTTTTTGTTAGTACAGAATTCTGGCAACCCTATCTTGACTCTGGGCATACCACTTTGTCAATAGTTTTGCATCTTTCCAGAGCTTTTGATGCAATCAGCCACATTGTCCTAGCAAGCAGACAGATGTATCATCCATCTCCTCTCCTCATTCTCTTAACCTGTCTGAGCGCAACCTGACCTACTTCCAGGGCCAGTGAGGAGATCAAGGGTGCTGGTCCAGCATCACACTGTTGCTGCTGCAAGGCTGTGTGCCCTAACCCTGCATCAATTGATGGCAGCCTTGTGAGATCCACAATGATTCCCCTTGGGAGGTGCATGCTGACCTTCTTGCATGCACATCTTCCTGACCATGTGGTATACTGCTTGCAGTGCAGAGCATACTGGTTTCTTCATGTTATATTTGCAGTGAGCCTAGGCAGATTCCCTCTTACCAGGATGGACAAGCTGGCATCAGATGGTCTTTCCTATCCTCCCTCCCCTGTTTCTTCAGCATCCATGCTGCTAGTTGAATATGGGTCATCTCAGTTGCAGTTGGGACTTTATCACTCATAGGTTTGTAGGTTGGTACTAGGCTATCGGCCCTAGGGCCTATACAAGCCTAGCCATAACAATTCCCTGGCTATTTCTTCCCACACTATTTACTTCCCTAGACCCCTGTCTAGCAGAGAGAGTGACATGATCCCCGGGGTGAATTTCCTTTCTCCCATCCAATCATAAAGGTTCCTTTTGAAGAGGGCCTAAGAGGTGCTCTGCTTGACATGTATGGGCAGTCTATTCCAGAGTTTGGGGAGTCTCTGGGTCAGAAACCTATCCCTCCAGCATGTTTTGTTCATTGTGATGGCAAAGTTTAGATCCCTGGAACATGTGGCTCTGAGGGATTGGGATTTCTTTAAATGTAGCATGTCCAACAGCTCTGGGTTTGACATGGCCTTGTATGTTAATCAGAGATCGCCTCAGAGTAGACGATATGCGACAGAGTATAGCTGGAGTTTTTTAAGGCGGTCAGCATAGTGCATCTACTTTAGACTTGTGATTCTTTTAGTGAGGTATTTCTGTGGCCTTTCCAGTTGTTGCAGATGTCTTGAGAGGTACATGCCAAATGGGGCATTGTATTCTATAATGGGTCTAATGAGGGATGAGTACATTGGGACAATGACCTCCTTTTTTCTGGATGAAAAGCCCTTAGTGATGAGGTGTGCCACATAGAAGGATTTCCTGACTGTTGTGGTGATGTGGTTATTGAAGTTGAGACTACTGTCCACCTGTGTCCCTAAGTCTCTTATCACACTTTCAGTGTTTAGTGTACTGCCACCTATGTAATTCATCGGTACATGTTTTTTCCCAAAGGGGATAACTATACATTTCCTGGCATTGAGCTTGAGCCCATGGCTCTGACACCAAGCATCTGTTTCTCTAAGACCCTTTTGTAGAGTATCCACATCATTTGGGGATTCAATAATGTCTCCCAGTTTGCAGTCATCTAAGAACTTTGTTATCCAGAGTCCCTTAATGTTGGCCTGTACTTCAGAGAAGTAGATGCCAAACAAGAGAGGTCCCAGGATTGAACCCTGAGGTACTCCACTTGTCACTTGTCTGGGGCTGGATTTGGAGTCAGCTACTTTTACTGGGTGGGTTCTGTCAGTAAGCCAGTTGGCAACCCATAGAGTGACATAGGGATTAATGTCCAGCTTAGTAAGTTTATCTATGATTCCAGAGTGGGGGATGGTGTGACTCTGCACAAAAAACCTGATTGAAGAACATTTTCTTGTGAAGTAGTTGATTGCACATTTCTTATTCTAAATGGGTCTATATTAGAACATCAAGGTTTAAAACCTTCGAATGTTCTAATATTGAACCCTACAGAGTGAAAGCTTAAAATATTGAAGCAACAGAAACCCAAATTCTTTCCTAGGGAAAGATTTTGGTTGTCTGTTTCTGTTGCTTTGGTATTTTCAGCACTGTGGTGGAAAGTTACGGGTCAGCTTCAGGTAAGTGTGCGATTGTGTGGATGTGAGGGTTAGGGCGGGTTAGGTGAGTTAGGGTTAGGGAGTGGGTGAGGTGAGTGTGTGATAGTGACGGACCTTAGGGTTAGGGTTTGAGTTAAGGTAAGTGGATAGTTAGTGGTGTGTGTATAGTTTAGTGTAGGGTTAGTTGTAAGATTTTAGGTGTATGTGTGTGGATTGCTGCTTGTTTGGTGTGCTTGTGTTGTGTGTATGTGTTTTGGAACAGGAAAAAAATTGCTGTTCTGACAGTTCGAGATTGTAAGCATTTACTTAACTAGGGTCGATTAATCACCATTCGCTTCTTTAAGGGGTCGGTGATCTAATATAGACCCATTCTAAACAGGTTCTCAGAACTGTTTCCTTTTTTCATTATCCCAGCCATTCCTTTTTCTGTCCACCTCTAGATTATTTGTATGCAAGCTATAAATATTAAGACTACCATGGGAATGTAAGACTAGGCTTCCTAAAATTCTAACAGATCAGTAGCCTAGTAAGTACCTGTGATCCTATTAGCCTATGTTGGAGGTATCATGATCACATCCAAGTACTGCGGGTTCATATTTTTTTGAGAATCCATTCTTGGGTAACTACTGGTCTCACATACAAGATATTGTGCAGCTGTTCTTGTCTGATAACATGGAATTAATTGATCAATTGATTTTAGCCAAGGCACTCTGGATGACTAATAATATGCCTTGTTTGGAAAATCTTGACAGCTGCTGATAACTGCTTACAGTTAATGCATATGTAGCGCACCCGCAGGTGTAGCTGAAGTAGATATGGGTTGGTTCCTTCCTACCTGACTCTAGTGACACCCCTTTTTTTAGCCCAACACCCCAAGGTGGCAAGTGAACAGATTTTATTCTAGGTGACACTTCAGTTTTAAAGGGCAATGGCAGAGCAACAAACAAATTATTTCAACAGTGCATCAGGTAGCAGTAAGGCAGAGTGAGATATGCATGCAATGATACCATACCTTCACGCCCTTCCCCAGAACTCAACAGAAAAGGTCTTGACATTCAAACATGCACAACAAAGGCAATATCAATGAGCAGTAAAGATTTTATAATGCAGC